>NC_134358.1:234994326-235095796 GCF_048569485.1 Anomaloglossus baeobatrachus | reverse complement strand
ATAGCAAAGTCCAATAGCCACGTATAGGATGCCACTAGGTACACTGAGTGTGTGCTAGTATAATGGCTTAGTTATAATTAGTTGGAGTGTGCAACGCAGGCAGATGCGCTCTGCAAATGTCTTGGCACTAGTGGGACTAAAGCAAAGTCCAATAGCCCACGTATAGGATCGCCACCTAGGTACACTGAGTGTGTGCTAGTATAATGGCTTAGTTATAATTAGTTGGAGTGTGCAACGCAGGCAGATGCGCTCTGCAAATGTCTTGGCACTAGTGGGACTATAGCAAAGTCCAATAGCCACGTATAGGATGCCACTAGGTACACTGAGTGTGTGCTAGTATAATGGCTTAGTTATAATTAGTTGGAGTGTGCAACGCAGGCAGATGCGCTCTGCAAATGTCTTGGCACTAGTGGGACTATAGCAAAGTCCAATAGCCACGTATAGGATGCCACTAGGTACACTGAGTGTGTGCTAGTATAATGGCTTAGTTATAATTAGTTGGAGTGTGCAACGCAGGCAGATGCGCTCTGCAAATGTCTTGGCACTAGTGGGACTATAGCAAAGTCCAATAGCCACGTATAGGATGCCACTAGGTACACTGAGTGTGTGCTAGTATAATGGCTTAGTTATAATGAGTTGGAGTGTGCAACGCAGGCAGATGCGCTCTGCAAATGTCTTGGCACTAGTGGGACTATAGCAAAGTCCAATAGCCACGTATAGGATGCCACTAGGTACACTGAGTGTGTGCTAGTATAATGGCTTAGTTATAATTAGTTGGAGTGTGCAACGCAGGCAGATGCGCTCTGCAAATGTCTTGGCACTAGTGGGACTATAGCAAAGTCCAATAGCCACGTATAGGATGCCACTAGGTACACTAAGTGTTTGCTAGTATAATGGCTTAGTTATAATTAGTTGGAGTGTGCAACGCAGGCAGATGCGCTCTGCAAATGTCTTGGCACTAGTGGGACTATAGCAAAGTCCAATAGCCACGTATAGGATGCCACTAGGTACACTGAGTGTGTGCTAGTATAATGGCTTAGTTATAATTAGTTGGAGTGTGCAACGCAGGCAGATGCGCTCTGCAAATGTCTTGGCACTAGTGGGACTATAGCAAAGTCCAATAGCCACGTATAGGATGCCACTAGGTACACTGAGTGTGTGCTAGTATAATGGCTTAGTTATAATTAGTTGGAGTGTGCAACGCAGGCAGATGCGCTCTGCAAATGTCTTGGCACTAGTGGGGACTATAGCAAAGTCCAATAGCCACGTATAGGATGCCACTAGGTACACTGAGTGTGTGCTAGTATAATGGCTTAGTTATAATTAGTTGGAGTGTGCAACGCAGGCAGATGCGCTCTGCAAATGTCTTGGCACTAGTGGGACTATAGCAAAGTCCAATAGCCACGTATAGGATGCCACTAGGTACACTGAGTGTGTGCTAGTATAATGGCTTAGTTATAATTAGTTGGAGTGTGCAACGCAGGCAGATGCGCTCTGCAAATGTCTTGGCACTAGTGGGACTATAGCAAAGTCCAATAGCCACGTATAGGATGCCACTAGGTACACTGAGTGTGTGCTAGTATAATGGCTTAGTTATAATTAGTTGGAGTGTGCAACGCAGGCAGATGCGCTCTGCAAATGTCTTGGCACTAGTGGGACTATAGCAAAGTCCAATAGCCACGTATAGGATGCCACTAGGTACACTGAGTGTGTGCTAGTATAATGGCTTAGTTATAATTAGTTGGAGTGTGCAACGCAGGCAGATGCGCTCTGCAAATGTCTTGGCACTAGTGGGACTATAGCAAAGTCCAATAGCCACGTATAGGATGCCACTAGGTACACTGAGTGTGTGCTAGTATAATGGCTTAGTTATAATTAGTTGGAGTGTGCAACGCAGGCAGATGCGCTCTGCAAATGTCTTGGCACTAGTGGGACTATAGCAAAGTCCAATAGCCACGTATAGGATGCCACTAGGTACACTGAGTGTGTGCTAGTATAATGGCTTAGTTATAATTAGTTGGAGTGTGCAACGCAGGCAGATGCGCTCTGCAAATGTCTTGGCACTAGTGGGACTATAGCAAAGTCCAATAGCCACGTATAGGATGCCACTAGGTACACTGAGTGTGTGCTAGTATAATGGCTTAGTTATAATTAGTTGGAGTGTGCAACGCAGGCAGATGCGCTCTGCAAATGTCTTGGCACTAGTGGGACTATAGCAAAGTCCAATAGCCACGTATAGGATGCCACTAGGTACACTGAGTGTGTGCTAGTATAATGGCTTAGTTATAATTAGTTGGAGTGTGCAACGCAGGCAGATGCGCTCTGCAAATGTCTTGGCACTAGTGGGACTATAGCAAAGTCCAATAGCCACGTATAGGATGTCACTAGGTACACTGAGTGTGTGCTAGTATAATGGCTTAGTTATAATTAGTTGGAGTGTGCAACGCAGGCAGATGCGCTCTGCAAATGTCTTGGCACTAGTGGGACTATAGCAAAGTCCAATAGCCACGTATAGGATGCCACTAGGTACACTGAGTGTGTGCTAGTATAATGGCTTAGTTATAATTAGTTGGAGTGTGCAACGCAGGCAGATGCGCTCTGCAAATGTCTTGGCACTAGTGGGACTATAGCAAAGTCCAATAGCCACGTATAGGATGCCACTAGGTACACTGAGTGTGTGCTAGTATAATGGCTTAGTTATAATTAGTTGGAGTGTGCAACGCAGGCAGATGCGCTCTGCAAATGTCTTGGCACTAGTGGGACTATAGCAAAGTCCAATAGCCACGTATAGGATGCCACTAGGTACACTGAGTGTGTGCTAGTATAATGGCTTAGTTATAATTAGTTGGAGTGTGCAACGCAGGCAGATGCGCTCTGCAAATGTCTTGGCACTAGTGGGACTATAGCAAAGTCCAATAGCCACGTATAGGATGCCACTAGGTACACTAAGTGTTTGCTAGTATAATGGCTTAGTTATAATTAGTTGGAGTGTGCAACGCAGGCAGATGCGCTCTGCAAATGTCTTGGCACTAGTGGGACTATAGCAAAGTCCAATAGCCACGTATAGGATGCCACTAGGTACACTGAGTGTGTGCTAGTATAATGGCTTAGTTATAATTAGTTGGAGTGTGCAACGCAGGCAGATGCGCTCTGCAAATGTCTTGGCACTAGTGGGACTAAAGCAAAGTCCAATAGCCACGTATAGGATGCCACTAGGTACACTGAGTGTGTGCTAGTATAATGGCTTAGTTATAATTAGTTGGAGTGTGCAACGCAGGCAGATGCGCTCTGCAAATGTCTTGGCACTAGTGGGACTATAGCAAAGTCCAATAGCCACGTATAGGATGCCACTAGGTACACTGAGTGTGTGCTAGTATAATGGCTTAGTTATAATTAGTTGGAGTGTGCAACGCAGGCAGATGCGCTCTGCAAATGTCTTGGCACTAGTGGGACTATAGCAAAGTCCAATAGCCACGTATAGGATGCCACTAGATACACTAAGTGTTTGCTAGTATAATGGCTTAGTTATAATTAGTTGGAGTGTGCAACGCAGGCAGATGCGCTCTGCAAATGTCTTGGCACTAGTGGGACTATAGCAAAGTCCAATAGCCACGTATAGGATGCCACTAGGTACACTGAGTGTGTGCTAGTATAATGGCTTAGTTATAATGAGTTGGAGTGTGCAATGCAGGCAGACGTGCTGCAAATGTCTTGGCACTAGTGGGACTATAGCAAAGTCCAATAGCCACGTATAGGATGCCACTAGGTACACTGAGTGTGTGCTAGTATAATGGCTTAGTTATAATTAGTTGGAGTGTGCAACGCAGGCAGATGCGCTCTGCAAATGTCTTGGCACTAGTGGGACTATAGCAAAGTCCAATAGCCACGTATAGGATGCCACTAGGTACACTAAGTGTTTGCTAGTATAATGGCTTAGTTATAATTAGTTGGAGTGTGCAACGCAGGCAGATGCGCTCTGCAAATGTCTTGGCACTAGTGGGACTATAGCAAAGTCCAATAGCCACGTATAGGATGCCACTAGGTACACTGAGTGTGTGCTAGTATAATGGCTTAGTTATAATTAGTTGGAGTGTGCAACGCAGGCAGATGCGCTCTGCAAATGTCTTGGCACTAGTGGGACTATAGCAAAGTCCAATAGCCACGTATAGGATGCCACTAGGTACACTGAGTGTGTGCTAGTATAATGGCTTAGTTATAATTAGTTGGAGTGTGCAACGCAGGCAGATGCGCTCTGCAAATGTCTTGGCACTAGTGGGACTATAGCAAAGTCCAATAGCCACGTATAGGATGCCACTAGGTACACTGAGTGTGTGCTAGTATAATGGCTTAGTTATAATTAGTTGGAGTGTGCAACGCAGGCAGATGCGCTCTGCAAATGTCTTGGCACTAGTGGGACTATAGCAAAGTCCAATAGCCACGTATAGGATGCCACTAGGTACACTGAGTGTGTGCTAGTATAATGGCTTAGTTATAATTAGTTGGAGTGTGCAACGCAGGCAGATGCGCTCTGCAAATGTCTTGGCACTAGTGGGACTATAGCAAAGTCCAATAGCCACGTATAGGATGCCACTAGGTACACTGAGTGTGTGCTAGTATAATGGCTTAGTTATAATTAGTTGGAGTGTGCAACGCAGGCAGATGCGCTCTGCAAATGTCTTGGCACTAGTGGGACTATAGCAAAGTCCAATAGCCACGTATAGGATGCCACTAGGTACACTGAGTGTGTGCTAGTATAATGGCTTAGTTATAATTAGTTGGAGTGTGCAACGCAGGCAGATGCGCTCTGCAAATGTCTTGGCACTAGTGGGACTATAGCAAAGTCCAATAGCCACGTATAGGATGCCACTAGGTACACTGAGTGTGTGCTAGTATAATGGCTTAGTTATAATTAGTTGGAGTGTGCAACGCAGGCAGATGCGCTCTGCAAATGTCTTGGCACTAGTGGGACTATAGCAAAGTCCAATAGCCACGTATAGGATGCCACTAGGTACACTGAGTGTGTGCTAGTATAATGGCTTAGTTATAATTAGTTGGAGTGTGCAACGCAGGCAGATGCGCTCTGCAAATGTCTTGGCACTAGTGGGACTATAGCAAAGTCCAATAGCCACGTATAGGATGCCACTAGGTACACTGAGTGTGTGCTAGTATAATGGCTTAGTTATAATTAGTTGGAGTGTGCAACGCAGGCAGATGCGCTCTGCAAATGTCTTGGCACTAGTGGGACTATAGCAAAGTCCAATAGCCACGTATAGGATGCCACTAGGTACACTGAGTGTGTGCTAGTATAATGGCTTAGTTATAATTAGTTGGAGTGTGCAACGCAGGCAGATGCGCTCTGCAAATGTCTTGGCACTAGTGGGACTATAGCAAAGTCCAATAGCCACGTATAGGATGCCACTAGGTACACTGAGTGTGTGCTAGTATAATGGCTTAGTTATAATTAGTTGGAGTGTGCAACGCAGGCAGATGCGCTCTGCAAATGTCTTGGCACTAGTGGGACTATAGCAAAGTCCAATAGCCACGTATAGGATGCCACTAGGTACACTGAGTGTGTGCTAGTATAATGGCTTAGTTATAATTAGTTGGAGTGTGCAACGCAGGCAGATGCGCTCTGCAAATGTCTTGGCACTAGTGGGACTATAGCAAAGTCCAATAGCCACGTATAGGATGCCACTAGGTACACTAAGTGTTTGCTAGTATAATGGCTGAGTTATAATTAGTTGGAGTGTGCAACGCAGGCAGATGCGCTCTGCAAATGTCTTGGCACTAGTGGGACTATAGCAAAGTCCAATAGCCACGTATAGGATGCCACTAGGTACACTGAGTGTGTGCTAGTATAATGGCTTAGTTATAATTAGTTGGAGTGTGCAACGCAGGCAGATGCGCTCTGCAAATGTCTTGGCACTAGTGGGACTATAGCAAAGTCCAATAGCCACGTATAGGATGCCACTAGGTACACTAAGTGTTTGCTAGTATAATGGCTTAGTTATAATTAGTTGGAGTGTGCAACGCAGGCAGATGCGCTCTGCAAATGTCTTGGCACTAGTGGGACTATAGCAAAGTCCAATAGCCACGTATAGGATGCCACTAGGTACACTGAGTGTGTGCTAGTATAATGGCTTAGTTATAATTAGTTGGAGTGTGCAACGCAGGCAGATGCGCTCTGCAAATGTCTTGGCACTAGTGGGACTATAGCAAAGTCCAATAGCCACGTATAGGATGCCACTAGGTACACTGAGTGTGTGCTAGTATAATGGCTTAGTTATAATTAGTTGGAGTGTGCAACGCAGGCAGATGCGCTCTGCAAATGTCTTGGCACTAGTGGGACTATAGCAAAGTCCAATAGCCACGTATAGGATGCCACTAGGTACACTGAGTGTGTGCTAGTATAATGGCTTAGTTATAATTAGTTGGAGTGTGCAACGCAGGCAGATGCGCTCTGCAAATGTCTTGGCACTAGTGGGACTATAGCAAAGTCCAATAGCCACGTATAGGATGCCACTAGGTACACTAAGTGTTTGCTAGTATAATGGCTTAGTTATAATTAGTTGGAGTGTGCAACGCAGGCAGATGCGCTCTGCAAATGTCTTGGCACTAGTGGGACTATAGCAAAGTCCAATAGCCACGTATAGGATGCCACTAGGTACACTGAGTGTGTGCTAGTATAATGGCTTAGTTATAATTAGTTGGAGTGTGCAACGCAGGCAGATGCGCTCTGCAAATGTCTTGGCACTAGTGGGACTATAGCAAAGTCCAATAGCCACGTATAGGATGCCACTAGGTACACTAAGTGTTTGCTAGTATAATGGCTTAGTTATAATTAGTTGGAGTGTGCAACGCAGGCAGATGCGCTCTGCAAATGTCTTGGCACTAGTGGGACTATAGCAAAGTCCAATAGCCACGTATAGGATGCCACTAGGTACACTGAGTGTTTGCTAGTATAATGGCTTAGTTATAATTAGTTGGAGTGTGCAACGCAGGCAGATGCGCTCTGCAAATGTCTTGGCACTAGTGGGACTATAGCAAAGTCCAATAGCCACGTATAGGATGCCACTAGGTACACTAAGTGTTTGCTAGTATAATGGCTTAGTTATAATTAGTTGGAGTGTGCAACGCAGGCAGATGCGCTCTGCAAATGTCTTGGCACTAGTGGGACTATAGCAAAGTCCAATAGCCACGTATAGGATGCCACTAGGTACACTGAGTGTGTGCTAGTATAATGGCTTAGTTATAATTAGTTGGAGTGTGCAACGCAGGCAGATGCGCTCTGCAAATGTTATGGCACTAGTGGGACTATAGCAAAGTCCAATAGCCACGTATAGGATGCCACTAGGTACACTGAGTGTGTGCTAGTATAATGGCTTAGTTATAATTAGTTGGAGTGTGCAACGCAGGCAGATGCGCTCTGCAAATGTCTTGGCACTAGTGGGACTATAGCAAAGTCCAATAGCCACGTATAGGATGCCACTAGGTACACTGAGTGTTTGCTAGTATAATGGCTTAGTTATGAGTTGGAGTGTGCAGAGGACAGGAGGGTACAGTGGCAGGATTGTGGTGCTCTGGGTAGAGGAATGGAAGCCTGCCTTTCTATTCCCTCCTAATGGTGAAATGCAGGGAGGAAATCCCTGACCTTGGCTGCACAGACGCTGGCGCTGTTTTCAGGACCTGTCACCTTAACTCTGACCCTGCCGGTTTGAGCCCTTAAAAGGACTGCTATAAAGTGCTCTCCCTATGCTGTCTAACGCTGTGTATGCAGCGCATACAGCTGTATCAGCGATAGGACTCAAGACGGAGCTGCGACAGTGATGTCTGACACCAAAGACGCAGAAGGCAGATAATGGCGTCCGTGAAGAAAATGTCCGGTTTTATAATGCAGGGACATGTGACATGCAGATCCTATCACACATGCCGTTGCTTCTCTGGCTCAAAGTCCACTTAGCTGTGTGTGTGTCTGTGATTGGCTGACATGCTGGCCAGCCCCACAAGACGCGCGCGCTTAGGGAAGGAAGACAAGAAAAAAAAAAAAAAATGGCGATCGCCATTATAGAAACAGCAGTGATCTGAAGGCGCTGTTCACGCACACTATACACTGAAATGTGATAATAGTTTGATTCACAGAGTGACTTACACTATTACAGCAGAAACCAAGCTATGATTTAGCTGTTTTTTGGCTGCTAGAACCGTTCTCGAACGTTTCTAGAACTATCGAGCTTTTGCAAAAAGCTCGAGTTCTAGTTCGATCTAGAACATGCCCCAAAATCACTCGAGCCTAGAACTGGAGAACCACGAACCACGAACCGCGCTCAACTCTATAAATGACCCACTGTTAATTTAATTTTTTTTTTTTTCTTCTTTGTCCTTTCTTTCATTTTTTTGTGTTTCCTTTTTTTATACTGTTTTGTAGAGTGAACACTTATGTGAGTATAAATTTGCATTTATCACTGTTAATTGTCTGACCCTCTCTAAATCATTTCTATTGTACCCCAAGTGACAAAGGGAGGTGTATTCTTGTAAAAAAGCAGAAATTCATTTAGCCTATTACAGAGTGATTTACTAAAATGTCAAATAAGAGATTAGAGAATTACCCAAAGGTGGCATTAATATAGGAATCCTTTAATATTTGTAGAGCTGGTATATATGATGTTTTGCCATAATCACAAGTTGTCCCACTTGAATAAGGGATAAGTCGCAGATTGCTGGGGGTCCAACAACTGGGACCTTTAGTGATCCTGAAAATGCAGCCCATCTTGAATCAAGTGGAGTTGTGCACTATTGGTCTCTGTTCAATTCATTGTCTATGTGATGGTTGGAGCCTAGTGCTCCTATACTTTTTTCAACATGGGGATCTATGGAGCTCCATTCTTTGTACACTGGAGTTCAAAATTAGATAACAACACATAATTTCCTAAACCTTATGGTCATTGTGTAGTCCTATGTGATTATATTCTAACATTAGTAAACTCGCAATATTTTAAGCTTATTTCATAAACTGAATTTATTGTAAACACATAATAAAAATGTAAATGAGATAAATGAAAAAGAAAAATGATCATATTTAGAGAACTCTTTCAGATACCTGCAAGTTATTGGTGTTAATCTGGCACCTGGTGCTAATTTCCTCAACTATCTGACAAACTCTATTTAACTGGCAGCCTAACTTTCCAGTTTCTACTGACTTTGCAAAAATGGTATGCTGTTCCAAAGTGACTGAAACCCTCCAGCAGCAGGTTGTCCAGATGAAGGCCAAAGGGGTGACCTTATCAGCCATAGCAAGAGAAGTTAGTCATTTCAAGTCTGTGATTTTGAGAATGTTGCTTCTTTACAACATCACAACCTTATTCGAGTCCCCCAAGAAGGCTGGTCACCCTCACAAGACAAATTCAAGAGAGGACAGGATAATGCGGAGAATCTCCATGGGTAATCGGTTCAACACTGCAGCTGGAATTGCTCACCAGTTCAGCACTGAACAATGTAAGGATCTGTCTCGTCATACAGTGTCATGACGTTTAAGAGCATTTGGCCTAAATCCCACTCTGCAGTGACCAAAGCTTTCATTAGCACATAGATTCAAAAGGCTAGACTCACCTTTGGTGAGGAACATGTGGTGTGGAAAAAGGAAAAGTGGACCACAGTTCATTTTAGTGATGAAAGCAAGTTTGGGGAATGTTTTCTGCAGCAGGAGTTGGACCTCTCATACAGCTACATGGCAGAGTGAATGCAAGTGTGTATCAGAACCTTCTTTAACAATACGTGGTTCCTTACTTGCATTTATCACTCAATCAGCCAGCAATGTTCATGCAGGACAATGCCACCTGTCACACAACAAAACAGGAAAAGAGGTTCCTTGAAACAGAAAACATTGAAAAAATGAAATGGCCAGCCCAGAGTCCTGATCTAAACCCAACAGAAAACCTGTGGAAAATCCTTGGTGACAAAGTTATGGCCAAGAAACCCACAACAGTCAAAGAACTGTGGAAGAGACTGGAAGAAGAGTGGCCCAAAATCACACCACAGCAGTGTAAGAGACTAGTGATGTCCTGTGGCTGCAGATGTGCTGAAGTCATTCAAAGCAATGGCCTGTACACTTCCTACTGATTGGTGACTGTTATTACCTTCAGAAAATGTACTTATAATCTTTCTCTGTGCTACAGTTATTGTTGTTCTCTAATTATGATCATCATGTTTTGGGCAAAATAAAGGTTTTATGTTGATAAACTTTGGATCTTTTGTAAAACACTGTTCTAGTGGCATGGTGTACCCCTTGCATAAAAAACCCTTTCAAACGTTAATCAATGTACTGTACAGTGATCGTACAGTGTTCTTTAATATCTCCACTGGATTTCAGAGACCAATTCTTCTAACCGGTGGAGATTCATGAGTCAGATAATTTAATCATTGATGGAATAATTAATTGTACACTATATTGGTGATCAGTCCTGGAGCTGTGTCCTTGAATGTTTTGTACTGAATAAGCAGTCTAGGGAAGTATTTAATATTGTGTATTAGAGATGAGGAAATTGATTCACTGTGCATTGAATTAGTATTGAATCTTTAAGAATTCGCCGAACCTGGTGAATTTAAAACATTTTTGTTAGCTTAGCATTAATTATCAAAAATTGTAGCCACGATTTTTCACATTGCAGAAGACTCACATGACCTTATGCATGGTTGTCTGGCTTCCCCATAATGCTTTGCAGCTATCGTATCACATTAGATAACACTATTAAAAGGAAATGGCGTTACTTTGAAAAATATATCAATTAGTCAAGTTAATAATTGTCTATTCCCTAAAACAACAAGCAGTTCAATGGAATTTTTATGCATTTAACACTTTCCACCTTTTCTCGCTACACCTCATTGAAAACAGATTTTCAGCTTTAACCAAGTGCATTCCCTTATATTTCCACATTGCAAGCAATACTTCTTCTCCTAGCTCAGATTGGCACTATAGGGTGGATGCATATTTGTCTCCAACAGTGTCCCCGTCAGTTCAAAATAGGTGAATTCTATAGTTATTAATTCAAACATATTCTCCAAGCACTGTTGCAACTTTACTTTTGATAGCCATAGATAATAGAGAAACAAAACTGAACATAGGAAAAAGAGAAGTAATTATACTTCATAGATACTGATTAGAGATGAACAGACCCTTGAAAGTTCACCGGGTTTGGCCGACCTTAGTTAAAAATCCACTTTGGGACCCAGACACTATATAAGGCCCCCTTCACACGTCTGTGAAAATCATGCACATGTTTCACGGACGTGTCAAAGGTGCGTATTCCCCTCCGTGAGCCGTGTTTATGGCACTACGTGTGTTCTCTGTGATAACACACGGTGAATGGGAACTTTCTGCTCACCTGTCCCTGGCGTTCCTGTCCATGATGCTGATCTTCGGTCTCCAGTCCTGCCGGCTCCCCGCTGCTGCTGCTTCCGGACGCAGTGAAGTGAATATTAAATGAGCATAATGAGCGGAGGTCGGAAGCAAGTGACAGCAGTGGCAGAAACAGGAGGGCAGGAGAAGGTGAGTAAAGATTTGTTATTTTTTTCTCTGACATGTGAGTTTTCTCCGGTGCGTGTCACATGGGGCCACATCCACACTACATCCGTGTGGTCCATATGCAGGCCATGTGACACCCGTGATGCCAGAGAAAACGTAGACATGTCTACGTGTGGAACACAAGGACACGCGTATGCTCCACATGTACACACGGTCCATGGCAAAACACGCATGTGTGCGCAGACCCATTGATTTTAATGGGTCTATGTGTGCCCGTGTCTCCGGTACATGCAGGAACGGACCTAACACGTACCGAGACACATGCGTGTGAAGGGGGCCTAAGTCAATGGGGACCTGAACTTCTATTCTGTAAAATGGCAGTAAAATGGTCATAGTAATGGTTCGGGGGATACAAAAAGAAGCAAACAGTGGGCAATTGCCATTAAAACAAATGTGGATAGGGCATAAATTAAAAAGAAAATGACATGAGCACTTGCCTATTTTGGATAACCAGCAAAGGTAAGGCAGACAGCTGCGAGCTGAAACCCTCAGCTGTTTTATTTTCCTTGGCTGGTTATCAAAAATAGAGGGGATCCCACTTATTTTTTCTAAATTACTTAAATAAGTAAATAAAAGGCATGGACTTTGCCCTATTTTTGATAATCAGCCAAGGTAAAGCAGACAGCTGGGGGGTGGCATTATCAGGCTGGGAAAGCCGATGGTTATTTGACCCTTCCCAGCGTAAAACTAGCAGCCCACAGCAAGGCCAAAAGTGCCACATCCATTAAATGTGCCAATTTTGACACTTTGCCCGATTATTTCCAATTGCGCTGGTGCAGTGGCAATCTTGGGGTTGATGTCAGCTGTGAATTGGCAGCTTTCACCAAGTTGGAACAATTCAGTAAGTGGTCTAGTTTTAAGATCAACCTTGACAAGTCCGAGGTCCTGAACATTACCTTGCCTCAGAGTCTGGTCTCCTCATTACAGCCTAACTTCCCCTTTAAATGGCCCCGAAGTAACAGCATCGGCTACCTAGGCATTACTATACCATCTGACCTCTCCAGACTATTTCTTCTCAATTTTCAATAATTTTCTACCAGCCTGGAAAAGGAACTCACTGCATGTCACCAGGGGGTTATGTTCTGGTTTAGGTGGGTTGGCGCCCTCAAGATGACAGCCCTGCACAGACTTCTGTAGCTCCTTCAGATGGTGCCCGTCCACATCCCCGCATCATACTGGTGCAAAATCCAGCAATTATTCACCCAATTTATGTGTTCCAAGGGCCGCCCAAGAATCCGGGGGAATATTCTGGCTCGACCAAAGGACGCGAGTGGTTTGGGGCTACCGGACTGTCAGAGGTATAATCTAGCAGCAGCGCACGCAATGGTTCTTGACCTGGTCTATGGCAGGGGCTCTAAATGCTGGGTACTTATTGCCCAGGATATGTGTACCTTGTTGGTGTCAATTCTCCCCTGGACCTGGCCCCTACTGAACCAGAGCAAACTCGTGGTTGCCTATAGTGTTAGACAGGCCCTGCGAATGCTGCATACCCCTGGGGGGGAAGAATGCCCTGATTGGGGCCCATTGCTGCCAATAACTGACAACCCTAGGTTTCCCTCTGGAGCCTTCGCCGCCCTCTTTCTGGGTGGCACCAAACGGCCCCTTTACGTCTGCTTCATGTGGCACCCCAGGGGCCAGTCCTTCCACTTCTCTTGATTTTGGGAGATTGTCAGCAGAAAATGTGCCATCGCTTTGAGCACACACAGCTCCAACACTTTATCTCATCCCTCAGCCAGGTGAGCAAGATCTCGCACTCTCTCTCCCCTTTTTAAACCTTGTGTGCCTTGAGTTCTGGCCCCAAACACGCCATCTCAAGCATCTACATACTACTGATTTCTATTGACTTGGACCACCTCTCTCCCTTTTGCAGGGTCTGGGAGGCTGAACTTTACCAGACATTCTCCAAGGAGCAGAGGGACTGCTGTTTTCATCTGTCCCACAAGTCACTGCCACCAAATATCAGTGGCTCTCCAAACACAACATGGCATCCGCGATCTACTCTAGCCAATTTTGCCTTCCAAAAGTGAAATGATGCTCATTCTCTTCCGAGCCCTCTCATGTGCCCAAACAGTAGTTTTTCATGACATACTGGGAATCTCCGTACTCAGGAGAAATTGCACAACAAATTGTGTGGTCCATTGTCTTCTTTTATCCTTGTGAAAATACAACATTTAGGGCTAAAGCAACATTTTTATGGGAATTGTTTTTTTTTCTTCCACATTGCTTTAATTCGCGTGAAGCACCTGAACGGTTAATAAACTTCTTAAATGTGGTTTTGAGCACGTTGAGGGGTGCAGTTTTTAAAATGGTGTCACTTTTAGCTAGTTTCTCTCACATAGGCCACTCAAAGTCATTTGAAAACTGATGTGGCACTTAAAAAAAAATGTTTTCTAAACTTTGTTGGAAATAGGTGAAATTACTGCTAAACTTTTAACTCTTCTCACTTCATAAGAAAAAAATATGTTTCAAAATGGTTCTCATGTAAAGTAGATATGTGGCAAATGTTATTTATTAGCTATTTTGTGTGCTAAATCTACCCGGTTTAAGGGCATCAATGTTCAAAATGTGAACATTGTGAAATATTCAAATTTTTTTGCCAAATTTTGTATATTTTCATAATTAAATGCAAATAATATCCAGCAACATTTACCACTAACAGGAAATACAATGTTTCATGAAAAAACTGTCTCAGAATCATTGAAGCTTTCCAGAGTTATAAAGTGACCCAAGTCAGATTAGGAAAATGAAGCTTGGTCATAAATGTACAAAGTGGCTTGACCCTTAAGGGGTTAAAACAGGTATGATTTGGTTATGCAAATCACATCAGAAGCGAAATAATTATTGCCTGTGAATAGAGTTCACAGTGCAATATACAAATGCAAAGAAGAAGCTCATTTATAAAAGACTGATGACACTCCCTAACATGCAGTCTGAACAGGTGCATAACAGAACATGGCATAAAATGAAAAGAAAAAAAAAGACAGTTGCACTCTGTTTTTCTAAAGCATGCAGACCATGAATATAAGAATATAGACATGCATTACTGCTTAAGAAAATCTAGGAAAAATTGAAATATTTAGCATACAAAAATGGCCATTTCTATATTTGCCCAGTAGCCACATCAAGGTATATCTCATTACACTAAACTAAAGCTTCTTTTGGTTTTAAAAACCTCCATGTGTATGGGTGGATAGGAAGCTAATAAAAAATAAAATCATCTTAGGGTAATGGGGGAGGGGTGCACAGTCATAAGGCACGACCCCATAATCTAGACAAAAAGGCTGATGGCACTCCCTAACATGTAGTCTGAAAAGGTCATTTAAAATTGATTGAGGCAAAACAAAAAAGCATTCAACAATTTGCCAGCTATTTTAATGCACTGGCCAAAGTGATGCAAGTGAAATGATTCATTCATCTCTTATTGCAACCTTTTAATATATCTATATTTAACTAAATACTTGAAACTGATTCAAGTCCCATCTAGCTCAACATAATGCAACTTTATACCAACAAGACAAGATAAAGCGGGTAAATCAGTCCTTAAATTATGCAAGGAAGGAATAAGAAACCATTGTAAACAGACTGTGGCCTTTATTTTAGATATAATATGATGTCACTGTTTTGTACTTAAAGGAAACCAACCAGCTGGACTTTAACATATAAAGTACAGGCAGTGCCATTATTGAAGACCTCACCCACAAACTCCCGCCCCAATGCACATACCACTCAACCAATTCACTCATTTGTGGACCTTTGATAACGTTTTTTTCTGCAATCAAACATCCCATCTCTAAACTGATGATATCATAGTATCATAGTATCATAGTTTTTAAGGTTGAAGGGAGACTCTAAGTCCATCTAGTTCAACCCGTAGCCTAACATGTTGTTCCAGAGGAAGGCAAAAAAAACCCAATGTGGCAAACAAGTTCCAATGGGGAAAAAATTTCCTTCCTGACTCCACATTCGGCAATCAGACTAGTTCCCTGGATCAATACCCTGTCATAAAATCTAATATACATAACTGGTAATATTAAATTTTTCAAGAAAGGCATCCAGGCTCTGCTTAAATGTTAGTAGTGAATCACTCATTACAACATCATGTGGCAGAGAGCTCCACAGTCTCACTGCTCGTACAGTAAAGAATCCTCGTCTGTGATTATGATTAAACCTTCTTTCCTCAAGACGTAGCAGATGCCCCCGTGTTCCAGTCGCAGGCCTAGGTGTAAAAAGATCTTTGGAAAGGTCTCTGTACTGTCCCCTCATATATTTATACATTGTGATTAGATCCCCCCTAAGCCTTCGTTTTTCCAAACTAAATAACCCCAAGTTTAATAACCTGTCTTGGTATTGCAGCCCACCCATTCCTCTAATAATCTTGGTGGCTCTTCTCTGCACCCTCTCCAGTTCAGCTATGTCCTTCTTATATATCGGTGACCAGAATTGTACACAGTATTCTAAGTGCGGTCGCACTAGTGACTTGTACAGAGGTAGAACTATATTTTTTTCATGAACACTTATACCTTTTTTAATACATCCCATTATTTTATTAGCCCTGGCAGCAGTTGCCTGACACTGTCCACTAAAGTGAAGTTTACCATCCACACATACACCCAAGTCTTTTTCTGTGTCTGTTTTACCCAGTGTTCTACAATTAAGTACATAATCATAAATGTTATTTCCTCTACCCAAGTGCATGACCTTACATTTATCTACATTAAACTTCAATTGCCACTTCTCAGCCCAATCCTCCAATTTACATAAATCTCCCTGTAATATAAAATTATCCTCCTCTGTATTGATTACCCTGCAGAGTTTAGTATCATCTGCAAATATTGAAATTCTACTCCGATATGATTTGATTCACCATCCTAGTGCCAGTATGGCACTGTCTTTACTTTATATGTGAAAATCTTGCTGGCTAGTTCCCTTTAAAGGCACAAAAAGGCTGCCTAGATGTGGTTGAAAGTGGCCTTTTTGGAAGTGTGACATAAAAAAGTTGGTTTCTAAGCATATTTATACCCCCTGCTTATAGGAAACATTAGAAGGCTATTTGCCATTCCTTTTGTAGGTCACTTTCATGGCCAGCCCAATCTCCAGACCTGAACCCCAGTGAAAACCTCTGGAATGTAATCAAGAGGAAGATGGATAGTCACAAGCCATCAAACAAAGAAGAACTGCTTACATTTTTGTGCCAGGAGTGGCACAAGCTCTCCCAAAAGCAGTGTGAAAGACTGGTGGAAAGAATGCCAAGACGCATGAAAGCTGTGATTAAAAATCATGGTTATTCCACAAAATATTGATTTCTGAACTATTTCTGAGATAAACATTAGTATTGTTGTTTCTACATGATTATGAACTTGTTTTCTTTGCATTATTTGAGGTCTGAAAGCAATGCATTGTTTTGTTATTTTCACCATTTGTCATTTTCAGAAAATAAAGACAAAATGTATTGCTTGGAAATTCGGAGACATGTTGTCAGTAGTTTATAGAATACATGAACAATTTACATCTTACTCAAAAATATAAAGAGAAAAATCAGAAAAACTGAAAATTTTGCAGTGGTCTCTCTCTTAATTTTTTTGCCAGAGCTGTATATGATCTCTAGTCCTTAGTAAACAATTTTTCCCATATAATTTCCAGACTTGTTTAGTTTGTTAACCAATGTCACAGTGACAGTAGTGCTTTTAACAAGGTAGACATATCTTTTATATTATCAATAATTACTTTGAGTTAGGTATATAAATCCCAAGCATATGTCACCAAAGTAAGGCAAAGTATTGCTATCTACCAATGGAGCTCACTGTCACAGGCATACTTAATGCAAATTCTGTTCCCTATCATGACAAGTGTATTTAAACCTACATTTTGTATTGTTACATGCTTTTTACAGCCTATAGCCACTATGATTCCAAGTTTATTATAACTTGTACTCAATTGCAGGCTGGTCCTATAGGAAGACATATAATTTAATAGGGACTCACATGTACAATAACACTCTAACTATAGCACACTTACAAAATATCCTCTTACTACACTTGTTCCCTCCCAAATATGTTATTATCTTACACACTAAAGGCCGCTTTACACGCTGCGTTCTCGCTATCGAGATCGCTAGTGTGCGTACCCGCCCCCATCGTTTGTGCGTCATGGACAAATCGCTGCCCGTGGTGCACAACATCGCTCAGACCCGTCACACTACTTACCTGCCTAGCAACGTCGCTGTGACCGGCAAACCGCCTCCTTTTTAAGGGGGCAGTTCGTTCGGCGTCACAGTGACATCACTAAACGGCCACCCAATCGAAGCAGAGGGGCGGAGATGAGCGGGATGTAACATCTCACCCACCTCCTTCCTTCTGCATTGCCGGCGGCCGCAGGTAAGGTGAGGTTCCTCGTTCCTGCGGTGTCACACATAGTGATGTGTGCTGCCGCTGGAACAATGAACAACATCGTATCTGCAGCAGCAACGATTTTTGGGAACAGGGGAGCATGTCAACGATTAATGATTTTGTACGATTTTGCGACCATTTTCGACCGCACGTAATTGTCACATGCAACGACATCGCTAAAGCGGCCGGATGTGCGTCACGAATTCCGTGACCCCAATGGTCCCCTTTAGGATACTGAAATGCAACAATCTGTTGCTGGAAAGGGTTTCCATCTGGGCAGCACGGTGGCTCAGTGGTTAGCACTACAGTCTTGCAGCGCTGGGGTTCAAGGTGCAAATCCCACCAAGGATAACATCTGCATGGAGTTTGTATGTTCTCCTCATGTTTCTGTGGATTTCCACCGAGTGTTCCGGTTTCCTCCCACACTCCAAAAAACATACAGAAAGGGAATTTAGATTTTAAGACCAATCTGTAAAACTCTGTGGAATTAATAGTGCAATATAAGTAAGTGAAATAAGTAAATGTTGAGTGATGTGAATGCTAATAGCAGCACAGTAGATGGCAATGTCAAGTGTACTATATGTGATTGTTTATATTAAATACATAGTCCATTTTCATAAAAAAAAAAAGAACATGTGCTCTAACTTCTTCTATCTGTTCCATTCGTCCAAAGGTTGGGACAGTGAAGCCAGCGTTGATTGGGTGCAGGGCTTGCGTAACACTGATTGAGAATGGGTTGGCCAAATAGTGGACAACCCCTAGTACTAGATCACCCCACCCTACAATCAGGGTCCATTATTTATGAAGGGAATTCTCACAATTCTTTTCCGGCAATAACAGCTAAATGCAGAATAATTTTAGGAGCCTATCTTACATCACAGTCCAGATTACAATTGAGAGGGGATAAGAGCAGTAGGAACAGTAATGTCATAATTTAAAGCTTATGGGCCACAAAGCAAACCCTCCAACCAGGCTACAAGCTATCACAAATCTTGAAAACAATTGTTTTTCTTCCATTAAATAACTTTTTGGGCCCTTCTAGGCTTCAAGGTCTTGTTGTGACTGCAACATTGTACCCACTATAGTTGTCCCCTCCGGACTAAGTGACTTCTGGATCCTGCAAAATCCTGCAGATGAGATGGAGAAAAATAACAAGGATTATGGCCCAAAAAAGAAAGAGCTAACATGAGAGTGCTGGTTAGGAGTGCTGAGGAATCAGCTTTCCATACTGGCCAGGCAGCATTTTCTGGCATGATGCCACAGTGTACCATTGTTTAAACTACCAGAAGAGACAGCCATGTCACCTCCAATGACAAAAATACTCAGTTAGATAAGGCTGTGGCATGTTATCTATGGCAGAGAGAGGAGAGATAAGATTGTTTATTTTTCCCCATATAGATTCCCTTATGGTTGAGTGATGTTAATAGTACTATGCAGGAGTGGTATGCTCTGTAGGTGATGTGTGGTCACGATGTCAGACTGTGCAGCGCATCAATGTTGGGAGCCTCACTAAAGGTCAGGGAGAAATTCATAGTTGAACAGTTGACAAGGTGTAGAATGGTAAAAAATGGATGGTTTCAAGTAAATCTTAGTAAATTGATACTTTTTAAGTTTTCAGAGGAGATGACAATTACAATAATACAAAAATAGCCACTAGACACGTATGAAAAGCTGCCTGCTTTCACAATATAAATAGTCAGTAACTGCAGATATGTCAAGCACAACATTACTGAAGCATACAGAAAGGTCCGTTGGGTACGTAGGAGCACTATACGAAGAGTTGTCATAACTTATGATGATTGGATTGTAATTATGCTGTAGATAGCATTCTCAGTTTTGCACTCTACAAACGGATGAATGGCTGATGTACTGTATAGACATTCTATAAAGCATCAATTAATCATGTGCAAAACATAAAACTGGCTCCTGTCAGTGAACCCAAGAAATCAGGTTCTTCAGGGTTTTGGTTGGTCTTACAATATTTACAAGACATATCTTACCATACTGTGCAAAAAAGATTTAGGCAGGTGTTGAAAAAATGCTGAAAAGTAAGAATACTTTCAAAACTAAAAATGTTAATAGTTTATTTTTATCAAAATAACAAAATCCAAAGAGAATATTGAAATTAGTATTTGGTGTAACCAACCTTTGTCTTCAAAACAGCATTAAAGAATCAATTCCTCTAGGCACAAATGCAAAATGATTTGTACTGTGCACGTAGGTTGTTCCAAATATCTTGGAGAACTAACCCCAAATCTTCTGTAAAAGTAGTCTTATGCAAATCCTTTTCTCTTCATGTAATCCCAGACAGACTCGAGGATGTTGAGATCAGGGCTTTGTGGAAGCCATAAAATCACTTCCAGTGATAAGTATCTCTATTTTTCAGCATTGGAGACACCTCTAAAGGCCACGTCTCACTAAGCAACATCGCTAGCAACATCGCTGCTAAGGCACGACTTTTGTGACGCAATAGCGATGTTGCTAGTGATGTTGCTGTGTGTGACATCCAGCAACAACCTGGCCTCTGCTGTGAGGTCGCTGGTTGTTGCTGAATGTCCTGGACCATTTTTTAGTTGTTGCTCTCCCGCTGTGAAGCACACATCGTTGTGTGTGACAGCGAGAGAGCAACAACTGAATGTGCAGGCAGCAGGAGCCGGCTTCTGCGGACGCTGGTAACCAATGTAAATATCGGGTAACCAAGAAGCCCTTTCCTTGATTATCCGATATTTACCTTTGTTACCAGCATCCGCCGCTCTCACGCTGTCAGTGCCGGCTCCCTGCTCCCTGCACACATAGCCAGACTACACATCGGGTAATTAACCCGATGTGTACTCTGGCTAGGAGTACAGGGAGCCAGCGCTAAGCGGTGTGCGCTGGTAACCAAGGTAAATATCGTGTTGGTTACCCGATATTTACCTTAGTTACCAAGCGCAGCATCGCTTCCACGCGTCGCTGTTGGCTGAGGGCTGGTCACTGGTTGCTGGTGAGATCTGCCTGTGTGACAGTTCACCAGCAACCCGTGTAGCGACGCTCCAGCGATCCCTGCCAGGTCAGGTTGCTGGTGGAATCGCTGGAGCGTTGCTTAGTGTGATGATACCTTTAAGCTCTAAACTTCCCAACTCTATTTGTGGGAATGTAGCCTCAAACTTGTAAGGGACCACCTTACCTGTAGAGAGCCTCTATTGTGCCTCCACATGATTCGAATTTAATATGAATGCACATGTAGTTTTTTGGGTTTTTTTACTGGATTAGATACAAATCCCACAATTTATTTTGTATGCATGTTTCTATTGGAGTACAGTTGAAGCAAAGGCAGACACAGAATGAAGAAGGCTGCATGGCTCTAGTGGAGCACATCTGATCAACTGGCGGACACAGACAGAAGAAGGCTGCATGTCTCTAGTGGATATATATTATACACTGGTGGAGAAGGACAGAAAAAGGCTGTATGTTTCTAGTGGAGGATATCTGATGCACTGGTGGATAAGAACAGAAAAAAACTGTATGTCTCTAGTAGAGTATATCTGATGCACTGGCGGACACAGACAGAAGAAGGCTGCATGTCTCTAGTGGAATACATCTGATGCACTGGTGGATACAGACAAAAGAAAGCTGCATGTCTCTAATGGAGTACATCTGATGCACTGACGGACACAGACAGAAGAAGGCTGCATGTCTCTAGTGTAGTACATATGATGCACTGGCGGATAAAGACAGAAGAAGGTTGCATGCCTCTAGTGGAGTAAATCTGATGTACTGGTGGATACAGACAGAAGCCCCTGTGAAAGAGCAATCCATGGGCCCTTAGCCGTCCAATAACTCATCATAATGCACAATTTCACTTGCTTTAGAGGTTGAATTAGGCCCCCCTACCTCTCGGGCCCCTGTACGACTGCACAGGTTAAAGGAAAAATACCATAAAACTGCATCAAAAAAGAAAAACCTACCAAAGATGACAGACCAGATGATGTACGCACAAACAGAATGTGCTAGACCTTCCTCTTGAAGGCGCTGCAGCCCAGGTGCAAGATGCTGATGTCACAGCCACTCAACTCATTCAACCTAAAGGGGAGGGGCGGCTGCTTAGGAAAAACTTGCACACTAATAAAGCTTGCACTGGGAGCCCATCATATAGATAGGTGTAATGCACAGTGTCTGAACTGTAACCTATAAATGATGCCAGAAACCCAGGTCAGGCGGGCTAATCAGCACTATATAGGTGCATCTCACACTGATAAACGAGATGCACAGTGTTTGAATTGTGGCCTATAAATGACGCACAACACTAGGCCAGGCGGGTCAGTTAGCACTATTGACTCGCCCACCCCAGGGCTGTGGGACACCCGGTGCCGGGCCGGACTAGTCCGGTGGTAGTCAGTGGTGGCTGGGCCCGGCTCCGTGGCCCTGGTGGGTGTCAGTAGAATATGTGGCTTGCTTATTAATGGTTGTGTTCGTGACGCCACCTGTGGTCTGCGGCTATTAAGCCGCCGCTGCTGTGTGAGGCCTCCGGGGTGATGTTATAGCAGCAATGGTGGTACTGCTCCCCACAGGTGGAGCGGAGCCCCGGGGACACTGTTAGTGCTCGTGGTAGTCTATGGGGTTGTGTGGCTAACACGGTGCAGGGCCCACAGTCAATGAAAGAACCAGGCACAAACAACAGTCTCTTTACCTTTTCCTCTTTTACTTTGGGAACAGTCCAGTCCTGGGAGACCGTTACAGGTGGTGATGGGGATCCGGTCGGCCTGGAAGTACTTTGGGTGATCTTTCTGGCCAGCTGAGTTTGAGGCCTACTCCTGTACTTTTCTTTGTTATGATAGGACCCTGCTTCTCTGAATCCAGCAATGGCCCTCTTTGCTGCTGGGACTGATGGTACGTCCCTTTCCCTCTGTGGCAGGCTGCGCAGGCCCTCTCTCTGGTGTTTCTCTGCTGGAGTCCACACCGGGCCTTGATGCTGCAGCTGTGCCTTCGGGCTGTTATGGGCCAGATGCTTGCAGCTCTCTTGGCCTTCGGATTCGGCTACCAGGGAGTATGTTTAAGCCCTGGTGGCCACAGACTCCGATGTCCGAGTCTCTCCGCTGCCTCTCAGCTACTCCTGCTTCTCTGGGCCCAGCTACTCTAGCTCTAGGCCCCAGATTCACAGGACAGCTCACTCTGCGTCTGTTCACTTCTACTGCTCTCTACAGACTGACCACTACTTCCTCCCTCAGATCAGACTTAAGGGATGCTCCCTGGAATCCCAGGTTCAGAGCTCCCCCTGCTGGCCGGAGGGAGGACTGCGTTGGATGTTAAACTTGCTGGCCAATGGACCTCCCAATTACCTCCAGGCTCAGCATTAACCTTTTGGGAGGGCAATGCTGTTGTGGCGACCAGGTCCTGGGGCGCCACACTCCCCCTTAGTTAAATTCACTACTCCCGGACTGTGGAAACAAACATAACATGTTACAACATTTCATCCCATTATGGGAGGCGCATTACTTAAACGTTACAAACTTAAACACTACTATAAGAGTCCAGTGTGGCTCCCTGCCGGGTGTCCATTACACTGCTCCATGGGGGACCCGCCGCGATCAAACCCCCAACATAGGCTCTGGGCGTGCGTCAGAGCATTGATGACCCCACTCTATGCACGCCGGACGGGTTTTTCTTCAGGGGTGTTGAGCACACTGGTGCTAACTATGAACAATTTAGGTGTTGGCCACCCATAGTCCAGTGGCCCAATTGTCCATTTACTTAATCGCCTAAGACAAAAAAAAGCATTTTATACACAACATTACAGACATTTCACATAACTATTTACATTCTGTTAGGTATTTTACTTCCTATCTCCTATACCTTGGAGGGGGCTGTCCCCGAGTGTTACGTTGGGACCGGCGTAGCTCTGGGGTTTGTCCCTGACTACTTAGGGTGTCTGCCCCCCCATGTGATTGGTAGGCCTAACCCTGACAGGGATACATGTCGGTTGCCTACGGGATCTCAGATTCGCCAAGGGTACGGCAGGTTCACCACTGGCAGGGGGTTGAACCTCCTGTTCCACTGCTGGCGTGTCACCTCGTGTTGGAGCGGACGGTTCTTTAGGTGGATCTGGAACCTCTTCTGTTTCTGGCTCGACCAACTGTGGGAACGTCAAGACTGGTACCACTATGGCATTGTTTATTCGGGTCCAAGTTTTGGGGAATTTTCCAAGGATTGTTTGGATCATCTCTTCCTCTTTTTCTTGACTTTGGGGACTTTCTTGTACTTCTTCTACTTCTTTTTGGGTTCTGCACCGTTCAGGGCATGCTTTCAGGCGGTCCCGAGAAACTGCTTGATAGGTCTTGCCTTCATCCTTGCTTATGAGGCATACCTTACTATTGTCAAAGTTGGAGGGATAATGGTGTAGGGCTCGGTCTCCCACTGATCATCCAATTTATGCGTCCTCCGCTTCTTCTTGAGGACTTGTTCTCCAGGTGCTAAGGGAGTTGCTGGGGCTGTTTGATTGTAGTGCTGCTCTTGTCTCGTTCTTGCTTGAGACAGGCTCCTCTCTACGCATTCCTGGACCTTACGGTACCGCTGCTGCCGCTCTGTATCCAATCCTCTATTTCCTGAACCGCCTCAGGTGACACAGTCCCCATCTCAAAGTCTACAGGTAACTTGCCAGGTCTGGCTCGCATCAGGTAAGCGGGGCTGCAGTTGGTCGAATTTACCGGGATATGGTTGTACAGGTCTACCAGATCTGGTAACTTTTCTGGCCATTGGTTTCTTTCTTCCAAAGGTAGAGTCTTGAGCATATCAATAACCACATGGTTCATCTTCTCGCACAATCCATTGGTTTGGGGGTGGTACGGTGTGGTCCTGATTTTCTTACCGCCGTACATGTTACAGAACTCTTGGAATACTTCTGCCTCGAATGCAGGCCCCTGATCAGTCAGTACCCTTTCAGGGTAACCGTGAGGTCGACAAAAGTAGGCCTGAAATGCTCTCGCTGCTGTTCTGGCTGTCTGGTCCTTCACGGGCACTACTACCAGGAAACGAGAGTAATGGTCCACAATGGTGAGGGCGTACACATAGCCTGACCGGCTTGGTGTTAACTTCACGTGGTCCAGGGCCACCAACTCCAGGGGCTGCTTCGTGACAATTGGCTGTAGGGGAGACCTCTGGCTGGCATCATCTTTCCGCCTCAGGTTACACGGACCACAGTCTCAGCACCACTTCTCGACTGTCTTTCTCATGTGCACCCAGTAGAACCGATCACAGAGTAGGGTCTCCAACTTCTTCCACCCGAAGTGTCCTGCATTATCATGATAAGCTGCTAGGACCATTGCAGCATCCCTCTGCGGGACCACTATCTGCCAGACGAGTTCATTCATTCGCCAGTTGACATACCTCTTGCAGAGCTTGCCTTGGTAGGTGAACAGTCGTCCCCTCTCCTTCCACAACTGCTGGGCTTCTTCTGGAGCATCTGGGCCAAGATGAGTCTCAGCTTGTGCTAGCTTTTCTTTGACCAACCGCACGGCCGGGTCACCGTTCTGTGTCTCTTCCCAATTATGGTGGAGTAATGGGTTGACCGAGACCTCGTGCTGGCTCGAGCGCTTCACTCCTACAGCATGCTCACACTGGGAAACACCTTGGTGATGGAAAGCCGATAACTCTATCTCTTCGAGTTCATCCAGGTCTTCTCCAGACTCAGGTAAGTGAGGCATTCTGGACAGCGCATCAGCATTGTTATTCTTCTTGCCAGCCCGATACTTGATGGTAAAGTCAAAGTTAGACAGCCGGGCCATCCATCGCTGTTCCAACGCACCTAACTTGGCTGTTGCCAGGTGTGTCAACGGATTGTTGTCCGTGAAGATGGTGAACTTGGCCGATGCCAGATAGTGCTTGAAGCGTTCAGTCACTGCCCAAACAATAGCGAGGAACTCCAGCTTGAAGGAACTGTAGTTTTCTGGATTCCTTTCTGTGGGCCGAAGCTTCCTACTGGCGTACGCTATCACCCTCTCTCTGCCTCCCTGCACCTGGGACAGAACTGCTCCCAGTCCCACGTTGCTGGCGTCTGTATACAGTACAAACGGCTGGCTGTAGTCAGGGTAGGCCAGAATTTCTTCTCCCGTGAGAGCCCCTTTCAGCCGGACAAAGGATGTTTCTAGTTGGCTGCTCCATTCAAATGGAGGGCTCTGCTTCTTAGCCTGCTTTGGCTGGCCCACCAGGAGATCTTGAAGGGGCGCTGCTATCTTGGTGAAACCATCAATGAACCTTCGGTAATAGCCCACCAGCCTAAGGAACTGCCGCACCTCCTTTACCGTGGTGGGTCTTGGCCAGTCCTTGATTACGGTGACTTTCTCCGGATCAGGTGCCACACCTTCTGCGCTGACCACATGACCCAGGTACTGTACCTTTGGCTTCAAGAGGTGACATTTGGACGGCTTTATCTTCAGGCCATATTTCGACAAGGACTCAAACACTTCTGCTAAGTGCCTCAGGTGGTCTTCATAAGTCTTGGAGTAGACTATGACGTCATCCAGGTACAACAGCACGGTTTCAAAGTTGTGGTGGCCCAAGCAGCACTCCATCAACCTTTGGAATGTCCCTGGGGCGTTGCAGAGCCCGAATGGCATACAGTTGAACTCACAGAAGCCCATTGGTGTCGTGAATGCAGTCTTCTCCCTGTCCGCCTCTGCCACGGGAACCTGCCAATAGCCACTGGTGAGATCCAAGGTGGAGAAATAGTTAGCTGACTTTAAGGCTGTTAGTGACTCCTCTATTCTGGGCATCGGATAAGCATCTTTATGTGTAATGCGGTTAATTTGCCTGTAATCTACGCACATTCTCATTGTACCATCTTTTTTCTTTACGAGCACTAGTGGAGCTGCCCAGGGGCTACAACTATCTCTGATAACCCCAGCCTCCTTCATTTCCCGTAACATTTCCTTGGCACGCTGATACTGTGCGGGGGGTACAGGGCGGTATCTCTCTTTAATGGGATGATGATCACCCGTGGGGATTTGATGTTTAACCCCTTTCACCTGCCCAAAATCTAGGGGGTGTTTGCTGAAGACCCGCTCGTATTCCTGTACCACCCGATAAACCCCATGCTTTTGGTGTGAGGGGGTGGAGTCGGTGCCCACATGTAATTTTTGGCACCAGTCTTCCAGTTGCCCCTTGGAGCCATTGTCTTCCGCCTGGTCGGACGGGATCAAGGGTTCCACTGCTTTGATGGTATTGTTGCTGACAGTGTACAGTTTTGCTACAGTGGCGTACCGGGGCAATTTGGCTTCCTCCTCCCCACAATTCAGGACACGGGCGGGCACTCTCCCCTTGCGGACGTCTGCTACCCCTCTGGCTATCAGGACTCCAGGCCTACTGTCTGAATACACCGGTTCTACCAAGGCATGGTAGTCCTGACCCTTGAGGCCTATTGCTGCCCGACACCATATCAACATTTCACTTCTTGGGGGTATTGCAATGGGGAGGGGGTCACTTACCCTCACACTGCCAATTTCTCCTCCGGCCAGCTCTACCTGCTGCCTGCTCACCAGGGCTCTGATCTCCCTCTGTAGGGCACGCTGCTGCCCGGAGCTGGCAGTTTCAGACACCTGTTGCAACAAAATTATCACTTCGGCAATACAATTTTCTATCATATTTGTACCAATGGTTAGCAGTGGGTCAGATTCTTTGCGATCAATATCTACAATTATCATCCCCTGACATGGCAATTCTACCCGCCCCACTTTAATGGTTACTTCTTTGTACCCAATTTGAGGTAAGGGCTGACCATTACTGGCCACAATTGTTAAATCATCATCTGGGCCATGGTCAATGTCTGAATCAGCCCAATATCTTTTGTACAGTTTATAGGGGATGGTTGTTACCTGGGACCCCGTATCCAGGAGGGCATTCAAAGGGATCCCATCCAGCACAATAGGAAGGACCGGTCGTCCTCCCACATACTTGCTATGGCTGGGGGTTGAGCCGGGCTTCCTTACACCTGGGGGTCGGCTCCTGGCCCCAGGCTCGGCCCATTTAAAGGACAGTGTCGTGCAATGTGGCCCGCCTGGCTGCAGCGGCGGCAGATCCGTTGTCCCGCTGAATCATACCGGTCTGTGTCTTTGCCTCGGGTCGGCGGAATCCTCCTCTGTCGCATCCATGGGACGTCATCTGGGCTGGAGGCCAACTCGATTCTTGCAGGTGATGGGGTCACTTGTAGAGACTGCACGGTCTTGGCAAGGGCAGCTACAGTCTTGGTCAGCTCCCGGACCTGCTGTCTGAGCTCTGCAGTGGGATCCTTTTCCAGGGACTGCGCCTCGGCCCCTGCAGCAGCTGGTGTTGCAGGCACCACCCCGGGGTACGTGATAGCAAGAGGCCGGAGGGATACTGGGTCATTCGGTGTAGATTCTCTCAGTAGCCGGATGGCCTGGTCCTTAAACTTTGCAAAGTCCAGAGCAGGGTTCTGCAGGACCATGATACGCAGCTGGGTCCTGTGGGCATCTGACAGGAGCCCTTCTATGAACTGCTCAGTTAGGAGTTTGTGTTCTTCACGTACACTCTCTGGGTCCACCTGCTTAACTGCTTTCAGGGCCTCCTGCAAGTTTAAACAATACAAAATAAAGTCTGGCTCACTCAGATATAGTTGGTGACTCCGAGAAAAAATCAATAGAGTCAAAAAATAACTCGGGCACGCACATTTAAGGCATAGTCCCTTATGCTGTCTGTGGCCCGTTGTTTGCACCCAAAGAATCTCATCTTTATTTCTGCTGCGCTGCGGGTGTCAAAAGTACTCTTTAGCTTGGCCAGTATCTGGGTGGCTGTCCCTTTATCTGTATCAGGCCAGGACTTCACTTCACGCTGGGCCGCGCCCGGCTAGCTGCCCCATTAATATGCCCACCTTCTGGCTCTCAGTCAGAGGATACACCCGGAACAAGCTGTGCAGACTTTCTCTGAAGTCGCTCAAGGTATGGGACTCCCCGGAGTACTGCGGCAGCCACTCCGCTCCCGGGATGTACGGCATTGTGATCGGCATTACCGGCGCTACAGCGGGGGCTGGGGCGATGGCGACGGGGATTGCGTCGGCTGGTGCTGCGGCGTCTCGGGCTATGGCAGCCACCTGCCCTCCCTCTGAGTCGGACATCTTCCTCCCCCTTAGTGAATCTTACCAGGCTCCGTTCACTTTTCAAATTCCCTTCTGGGTCACGCGGGGTTAACAGCGCTCTGCTCGGATGGCGCGCTCCCTTTGCGCTCTTTGTCAGGCACGCCCCCCTTCTTCCTGCGCTCAGCGGGGCTAATGGTGACGGCAGTTTGTAAACAGTAACGCAGTCTTTTAAGCACAGTTTCTGCAGGCGCACAGTACCCGGTGGAACCGGGCACGAAATCCTGTTCGTGACGCCAAAGTTGACTCGCCCACCCCAGGGCTGTGGGACACCCGGTGCCGGGCCGGACTAGTCCGGTGGTAGTCAGTGGTGGCTGGGCCTGGCTCCGTGGCCCTGGTGGGTGTCAGTAGAATATGTGGCTTGATAAATACAGTTCGTGTTCGTGACACCACCTGTGGTCTGCGGCTATTAAGCCGCCGCTGCTGTGTGAGGCCTCCGGGGTGATGTTATAGCAGCAATGGTGGTACTGCTCCCCACAGGTGGAGCGGAGCCCCGGGGACACTGTTAGTGCTCGTGGTAGTCTATGGGGTTGTGTGGCTAACACGGTGCAGGGCCGACAGGCAATGAAAGAACCAGGCACAAACAACAGTCTCTTTACCTTTTCCTCTTTTACTTTGGGAACAGTCCAGTCCTGGGAGACCGTTACAGGTGGTGATGGGGATCTGGTCGGCCTGGAAGTACTTGGGGTGATCTTTCTGGCCAGCTGAGTATGAGGCCTACTCCTGTACTTTTCTTTGTTATGATAGGACCCTGCTTCTCTGAATCCAGCAATGGCCCTCTTTACTGCTGGGACTGATGGTACGTCCCTTTCCCTCTGTGGCAGGCTGTGCAGGCCCTCTCTCTGGTGTTTCTCTGCTGGAGTCCACACAGGGCCTTGATGCTGCAGCTGTGCCTTCGGGCTGTTATGGGCCAGATGCTTGCAGCTCTCTTGCCCTTCGGATTCGGCTACCAGGGAGTATGTTTAAGCCCTGGTGGCCACAGACTCCGATGTCCGAGTCTCTCCGCTGCCTCTCAGCTACTCCTGCTTCTCTGGGCCCAGCTACTCTAGCTCTAGGCCCCAGATTCACAGGACAGCTCACTCTGCGTCTGTTCACTTCTACTGCTCTCTACAGACTGACCACTACTTCCTCCCTCAGATCAGACTTAAGGGATGCTCCCTGGAATCCCAGGTTCAGAGCTCCCCCTGCTGGCCGGAGGGAGGACTGCGTTGGATGTTAAACTTGCTGGCCAATGGACCTCCCAATTACCTCTAGGCTCAGCATTAACCCTTTGGGAGGGCAATTCTGTTGTGGCGACCAGGTCCTGGGGCGCCACACTATATACATGCATCACACATGACAGGCTCACCAATATACCACCTACAATCAAAAGGTCCACACACATCCTGCAAAAATGGACAGGTTGCATCAATAGTAAATCCGCCCCTGATTTCATGGTGCACCATGTAGCGGCATTGCACAAAGGAGATGAAAATGACTCCATGTGCCCCAGCGTGGACACCTGCACCCACCCAATTCTGCCATTCACATCGGGTATCCACTTTCAAGGTATTTAAGTTAATAGTGATTAATTTTCTTCTATGCATACACTTTGAATTTTTATGTCATTCTAGTATAAGATTTTATAGTACAATTCCTTGAAGCAGTGCAGGTTATATAATTTCTATAAAGCGTCACACAGAAACATCGCTATATCTGGGAATGTGTATAAAGGTGCATCCGTCATTTTACCTTAACTGCCAATATTAAGATTTATACAGAAAACACCCTTCTGAAATATCAGATGTGAGCATCACAGTTTCCAGGGTCAGTTCCCTATCTGGTACATGGCTCATTGACTTCTGTATCAGCAGAGAGGTGTTAATGGATGTACACAGTGTTTTTCTGTCACATAGTGTCCTGATCTCGACACACCGATATAATGGCCCCACCTAACTACATGGCAACATTGAAATCTTGGATATTTGCCACACATTTTATAAAGAATTGTGTGTGAAACCTCATGCCCATAATATATTGTGTGGCAGCCAAAAAGAAATTACAGTTTCAATTTGTTGTCAACCCTGCTTAATCCCCAGCCATTCTAGTGAAGACATCGCAGTAAAATGATATTTAATATGTTAACTGTGTCAGTAAACCATCTTGAATGGCTTTATCATAGCTGACAATGGACTGTTTATTTTTCATGTGTATGTTTTACGCTTCTAAGCAGCGGAGTCATTGGAATGAGAGTACATAAAATTTAAGGTATTAGTTTCCCTTCGGTGTAGACACCGTTTCTAGATTTCCAGGTGCAGTAACTGAATTTACGCTATAGATACTCATAGCACAGATGCTTTGCCTGAAGCTATACTTGAGCTGCAGGTTGTGAGCGTGTTTTATATTTTTATATTTTATGTTTATAGTTAATGTAATTTTTATTCTTGTGCTTACTGAAAATTACATGTCTTCTCAATTCTTCAAAAATCTGTCAGTTCACAACCTTGTCTCGTAGTTGAATGAACCTCGCCTAGGAAAACTTTGTACTTTTTCCAAAAAGCTGATGGGAACGTGTTTCTCATGAAAAATCTTTCTGATGATTGAAAAGTTCCTATAAAAATTAATCAAATGTTATTGCAAGAAATAGTCAGGCTTTGTTTTATGTAATCTACGAGTATTTTACCTGATAACCATTATAATGAATGTTCACTAGTGATAGACGAGCACTAAAATGCTCGGGTGCTCGTTACTCGAGTCGAGCAATTTCTAATGCTCAAAGGCTCATCTTGAGTAATGAGTGCAATGGAAGTTAAGGGGAAACGCAAGCATTATTCTGGCAGACTCCTCCTTGGGAGGTCTGGGGGGGGGTGAAAATCACTGAAATGTATGGAAACACCAATGAAATGGAATGGGAACAGCATGGGGAAGATCCCTGGACACACCTCTAATTCCCAGGTCGCTGCTGAAAACAATGTTGTCAGAGTATTACGCCACTTTTATGAATTGACAATAAAACTTACAAAACAAACAATAAAATCACTTTAAAGGACAAAATGTTATGAAACATTCTTTTCTGTATAATGGCATATTTCTAAGGCAAATTTAACTAGAGAACAATATTTCTCCATCACCTATGACTACAGTACATAACATAGTGTAGTATATTATAGTGGTAAATAAAACTACACCTGCTGGTAGCCACCAGTAAATGTAATTCTAACATTTTCCTACCTTATCTAGACATGAGGTGTGTGTGATATGGTCAGGCTTAGCTTGTTTCATTTATGAATGAGGGACTCTGAAACTCACAAAGTCTATGCAGAAAATGCAAGAACTGCCAAAGGTAGAAGAAAGAAGGAATCTGATACATCCTGTATTAGACATAAAGAAGGACCTCATACACATTCTGTTAGTATTATTATGTAGTGGGACTGCTCCACTCATAAAGACTATGTGCACCCCACGGGTGGAGCGGGGGAGTCCCAGGAGGTTAATGAGACCCAGGGCAACAGTCCTCAGGGACACTGGAAGCACAGGGCGGCGGTATTACTCACAGCAGTCACGGAGTGCGGTTCCAGTTCTTTATTAAAAGACCGTTCCACATCGCACCCGGGTGCTGGTCCTCGCCGCCTGTAACCTCTGGTCAGTCCCAGGCAAGTAGGAGGAAGGGGGGTCCGGTGAGGTGTTCTGGAGGTCTCTCCCTTTCGTGTTCGTTAGTGCCGTCCCCATGGCATGGCGCATCTTGGGAACTCGCCGCCTCTCTGTCTCTCTGTCTCTCTCATCCCGGTAGCGTACAACACCAACCGCCACCGGGTACAACTTTCTCCAGGGATCCCCAGTCCTCAGCTCCATTCCCTTCCTCTAGGTGTTATCAGCCCTGGTCTCGTGGCATCTCCTCAACAGGAGCTGTCCTGTGGACGTCTGCACTCTTCTGCAGCCTCTGACGTTCTGACTAAAACTTCTGTGTGCTCTGCACTAAACTCAGTCCTATTCAGGCCCCCTTCCCCTTGAGTTGTCAGGGAAACCTGCCTGTGTGCAGGCACCTGCTCATTAAGGAGACAGGATGAGTCATAGGCTCAAAACTACATGCTGCAAAAGCTATTAACTCCTTCCTGCCAGTGTTATGTGAGTGTGTGGACTTCACTCCTCCTGCCCGGGAAAAAATGTGGTAACATTTAATACCCTGTAACGACCCAGTTGCAGGGGCGTTACAACTGCAGTTACATGAAGATGAAGGACTGTGTTAAAACTGCACAGTGTGGCTGTACACTAAAGGGGGTGTTACACGCAGTGATATCACTAGTGATGTCGCTGGTGAAAGCACTCGCCCCCGTCGGTTGTGCGTTACGGGCAAATCGCTGCCCGTGGCACATAACATCGTTAGGACCCGTCACATGGACTTACCTGCTGAGCGACGTCGCTGTTGCTGGCGAAGCTCCTCCTTTCTAAGGGGGCGGTTCGTGCGGCGTCACAGCGGCGTCACTAAGCGGCCGCCCAATAGAAGCGGAGGGACGGAGGTGAGCGGGACGTAACATCCCGCCCACCTCCTTCCTTCCGCATTGCCGGTGGACGCAGGTAAGCTGCAGTTCGTCATTCCCAAGGTGTCAAACGTAGCGATGCGTGCTGCCTCGGGAACGACGAACAACCTGCGTCCTCTACAATCAATGATTTTTTGAAAAGGAATGACGTGTCAACCATGGACGATAAGGTGAGTATTTTCCATCTTTAACGGTCGTTCTTTGCTGTCACACGCAACGACGTCGCTAACGATGCCAGATGTGCGTCATGGAATCCGTGACCCCGGCAAGATATCGTTAGATACGTCGTTGCATGTAACGGGTCCTTAAGAGTTGACCAGAGCAGAACTATTCAGTTTTGAGTTGCAGATAGGACATACAGGAACACTATGCGCAGTTTTGAAGGTAAATCTAGATTACCTACAAAATTGTGTGAACTTTATTAATCAATCTGAAATCTGATGAGGCCACTGATGGTAGTTTTTCTGTTTGGTAAAACTGTTGCTCCAGGTATCAATACCATTATGATCAACAAATCAACAGCAGTATATTGTTGACATGAGAATGGTGTCTATTAAAGGAAATCTGTCACCTCCAAAAATGTTATTCACCTACAGATATCATGATTACAGATGAGCGAACTGGTCACAGTTCGGCTCGAGCTTGGTTCGCCGAACGGAGGTCTGGTTCGAGTTTGGTTCGGCGAACCGGTTCGGCGAACCACTCGAACCCATAGGAAACAATGGGAGGCAATCACAAACACATAAAAACACATTATAAATGTACACATACAGTTAATAAACATTGCCATAACACTTACCTGTCCCCGGGATGCATCCTGCACTCTGTCTCCCGCTGCTTTGCCATCGGTAATCGATGCGTCTTCCAGGTAACCAACAGTGATGCAGGACCTATCGTGACGTCAAAATAGCCATGTGACCAGTCACGTGTCTATTATCTCATTGGCTACAGACTGGTCACATGACTATGACGCGTCATGCTAGGACCTGTCATTGCATCTCTCTGGTACACGGTGCACGTTTGTGTATCGCCGTGTACCGGCGACATGCTCTAGCACACGGTCGACTCCTTGTTCTGCTTCCCCGTTCCCTTATTGACCGGCTGACACAGCCGGTCAATAACGGAGATTCACCGTTGCCATAGCAACGCGCTTGGTAGCGGTGCCGGTGATGTCACCGCTATCACACGCAGCAGCATCGGAATCACGTGATCGGAGCAGCGTTGCTATGGCAACCCGTCGCTTACAGCCGGGAGCCTGTGATCACTCTCACAGAGTGATTTCTGCACGGAGCACATCGTCCTTTCTCCCATGCTGTCTGATGGAGCAGAGCTGCATGTGTTGAGAAAGAAGACAGAAGACCATGGATCGTGAAGGGGTAAGAGGGGGTAATAAAGATGGAGTCTCTAAGTGTGTCTGTGTATTTATTTCTATTAAAGTATTTTTTTCTGTGTGGTGTTTTTTTTTAACCCTTTCTTGGAGATTCTTAATGGCCGGGTCAAACTTGCCTGACATTAAGAATCTCTGACTTAATACTAGCTAGTAAAACAAAGCTAGTATTAACTCATGATTACCCAGCAAGCTACCCGGCTTCAGGGCTGCTGGAAGAGTTGGATACAGCGCCAGATGATGGCGCTTCTATGAGAGCGTCATTTTCTGGGGCGGCTGCGGACTGTAATTTGCAACAGAGGTGCCCACAAGACTCGGGCTAACCTGTGCTGCGGATCCAATCCCCAGCTACCTAGTTGTACCCGGCTGGACACAAAAATGGGGCGAAGCCCACATTGTTTTTTGTTTTTTTTAATTTCATAAAATTCATGAATTAATTAAAAAAAGGGCTTCCCTATATTTTAGTTCCCAGCCGGGTACAAATAGGCAGCTGGGGGTTGGGGGCAGGACGTACCTGCCTGCTGTACCTGGCTAGCATACAAAAATATGGCGAAGCCTACGTCTTTTTTTTGTAGTTTTTTGGGAAAAAAAATAAAAAATGCTTCTCTGGATTTTCCATTGCCAGTGAAGGTAACACCAAGCAGTGGGGGTTGGCAACCAGTAGCTGCTTGGATTACCCTTAGCTAGCAATACAAAAAATGCAGCGGGAGCTCATAAATATATATTTTTTTAATTATTTATTTAAAAAACTAAAAACAAAAAGGGCTTCCCTGTATTTTGATTGCCTGACATGACAGTGCTGTAAAAATAAATCTTTAAAAAAAATGACGTAGCGCTCTGCGGTATTTTTGATTCTCAGCACAGTTAAAGCAGACAGCTATGGGTTGCCACCCCCATCTGCCTGGCGTTACCTTGGCTGAGAATCAAAATACAGGGAAGCCAATTAACTTTTTTTATTTAAAAAAAATAGTTAAAAAAAAATGACGTTAGTTCCCCCCCATTTTTGATAACCAGCTAAGGTAAAGCAGATGGCTGTAGCCTGAAAACCACAGCTGGCAGCTTTACCGTGGTTGGGGATCCAATGTGGAGGTCACCCCAGGCTCTTTTTTTATAATTATTTTATAAATATTAATAATTGCAAAAATAAGTAGGGTCCCCCCAAATTGGATCACCAGCCAAGGTACAGTGGACAGCTGTGGTCTGGTATTCTCAGGGTGGGAAGGTCCATACTTATTGGGCCTTCACAGCCTAAAAATAGCAGGCCGCAGGCTCCCCAGAAGTGGCGCATCCACTAGATGCGCCAATCCTGGCACTTCACCACAGCTCATCCCGTGCCCTGGTGTAGTGGCAAACGAGGTAATAAATGGGGTTGATACTAGCTGTAAGGTCACCTGACATCAAGCCCAGCAGTTTGTGATGTTATGGTGTCTATCATATTCCCGACATCACAAACTGTCAGTACTAACAAAAAAAATAGACAAAAAAAATGTATTTGAAAAAACACTCCCCAAAACATTCCCTCTTTCAAAAAATTTATTGTAAGGAAAAAAAATAAGGGGGTCCCACGATGACTCTGTTGCGATTCCACTCGGAACATGCAGGCACACATGTCAGCTGTTAAAAACAGCCGATATGTGCGCGGATTGCCGCATCCTGCCCGGTGCAGGGGTGGGGCTTAACGTCACACGCTCCATGACGGATATAGCCGTGAAGGAGTTAAAGGCATTGTGACAGGATGACAGTCAGACCCTTTAAAAGGATTATTCGGATTTCCAAGATCCTATTCCAATAGGTAGTAGGTGTAATATTAATAGTATTAACAAATACCCAAATACCTCCAATTAGAAATGAAGTACAGTTTTCCTTATTAGCTATGTCACTTACATCATGTGTAGGGCATTGCAGTTTAGGTATCCATTGTTACTGTCGCGGGCGGAGGAGGGGACGCCGCGCTCTCCCACTGCTCGGGTCCGGCCGCGGCTGCTGCGGCTGCTCGGTGGTGGCTCGAGCGGTGGGCCGGATCCCGGGGACTCGAGCGGCGCTCCTCGCCCGTGAGTGAAAAGGGTGGGGATTGATTGTGGGGATTTGAGATTGTCCGTGACGCCACCCACGGTTGTGGTGAAGTTGGTGACACCACCGCTGCTCTGGACGGGGATCCCGGGAGCGGTGACAGGGAGCAGCTTTGATGTTAGTTGTCCCCTCAGTGGGTAGGGGGTTGGTTGTCCCGGGGCCCGGTGATGGAGTAGGGATGGATGGCAGGCGGGTTACGGGGCCTGGTGAGGTGCAGGGTCGCGGGGGCAGCGCTGTGCCACACGGCACGGTGGTACTCACTCAGCCAATGATGAGGACACAGTTCTCGGTAAAACACTCGGCTGGATGGACGGGTCCCACAGACGGCTGCGGTGTTTTTTCTCCCGGCAGGTTGATGGTGACTGCCTTTCCCTGCACCTATGTAGTGTAACGGTTCCAATGGGTTCCCACCGGTAACCCGCTCCCCAGCTTGGATGGGTGCTGGAGGAGCCCCTTTTGCCCGCAGGCTCTGGCCCTGGGAATTTTAGCCTTGGCAGTGACTGTGTTTTCCTCTCTCGGTTGGATGGTTGCCTTCTGTTGGGACTTGGCTGCTGGGAAACCCAGGAGGTTCCCTTCGCTAACGGATTTGGCAAATTCACGGCGACTCCTAGCCTTGCCGGGGTCCGTAAGCTCCTGCTGGATGGTGCTGGCTTCTCTTAGCATACCGGTCCGGTACCGCCGGGCCACCGCCCGTCCACGGTCCTTACGGTTAGCTCCAATAGGCCACTCCTGCAGACGGTCACCACCGTCTGCCAACCTTGCTGATCCGTCCGTCCACACACCCGGACCAACTTCAGTCTGCTCTACTACCACTTTCCTTCCTTCCACTTTCCACTCTCAAACTGATCTGCTCACTTTTCCCGCCTCCAGGACTGTGTACTCTTCAGTGGGCGGGGCCAACTGCCTGGCCCACCCCCCTGGTGTGGACATCAGCCCCTGGAGGAAGGCAGCAAGGGTTTTGTCTGACTTTGGTGTGCCTGACCGGCAGTGTGGGGTGTAGAGGTGTTGTTATCTGTGGCCCCTGGCTTGTCCAGGGCGCCACATTCCCCCTTAGTAAAATGCAGACCGTCCGCGGGCTGCCCGTCCATCACCAGTTTTATTTTCACAAACTGGAAAAGATAACGGTAAAGCAGGTTACCAATATAATAACATCTTCCCACATCGGGAGGTACTCTTACTTAAACGTTGCTAAAACAGTTACGGCTTCCGCTCTCTCCCACCCAAGTAACCTGGCCCTGATGCTGCCCCTAAGCAAACAGGCAGCACCCCTTGACCCCAGTCCAGCACAAGTTACCCGAGCGGGTTCTGTCCTTTTCAGGGGACCCACGTCCATGGGGAACCCTCTGAAACCCCCAGAGGATCGCCACCGGTTCCAGTGGTGGCTGGGCCCCAGCCTGCTCCACTGCGGGCCCTTCCTCCAATCTGCCTCTCCGGAGGCGGCAACGGTGAAAGCCACAAACATAATTATTTACAAGCCACAAGTTCGTGGTTGCCTTACTAGTTCTCAGACTTGTCCCCCCACGGGGACAACGGTGCCTGCAACGACCGGTCTCAATCAGGCTGACAATCAGGTAAATCTTCGGTTAATCATCTATTTATCATTCTTATAAACGGTACTTTTAACACATACAGACACAATTCCCCCCCCCTTTAAATAGTAGTTTCCCTGTACCTAAGTGGGGGTCTACCTAGGTTAGGACGAGTGGACCTCCGGGGTCCGGTATCAGTGGGGACAGGCAGTGGGACAGAGGGAACAATCAGTTCCTCTTTCCTGCTATCGTGTGGGGCAGGCGGAGGCATAAGGGAGCTGGGTACAGGTTCATCCCTGGGCACTGGCTCATGGTTGACCACTTCCATTACTTCCTCATCCACGGGTTGTGGGAATAGTATCACTGGAAGAATCACCGCGCCATTCTGTGTAGGCCAGTCTGCTGGAAAGTCACCCATCACGGTGTGGATTACCTCTTTTGCCTTCTCCGCCGGTCTAGGAACCGGAGCTTCAGCTGCTGCCCTCAATGCTGGTGGGCACCTCTTTAGATGGTCCCGGGAAACCGTGGCCAAAGTGCCCCCTTGGTCATGACTGATCTGGTAGGCCTTCCCATCTTCCCATCCTGTGGGCTGTATGACATATGGGGTCTGCTCCCATTGATCATCCAGCTTGTGGGTCTTCCTCTTTCGCTTCAGCACTACATCTCCAGGCTGGAAAGGGCCGGCAGACGCCTTCTGGTTGAAGCGCTGCTCCTGTTGTTCCCGACTCCGACTCAAGTTCTTCTCAACATACTCCTGAATTTGTCGATACTGCACCCTCCGCCGAGTGTCCCATTCAGCTGTCGAAGGGAGTGCTTCTGGGGCTTCCAATCCCATGTCCAGATCCACCGGTAGCCGGCCGGGGCGTGCCCACATCAGGTATGCTGGGGTGCATTTCGTTGAACTGGAAGGGATATTGTTGTACATATCGACCAAGTCAGGTAGCTTCTCCGGCCACAGGTTCCGCTCTTCTAGCGGCAACGTCTTGAGGAGGCCCAGGACCAGGTGGTTCATCTTTTCACACATGCCGTTGGTTTGGGCATGGTAAGGCGTGGTCCGGATTTTCTTGCAGCCGTACAACTGACAAAATTCATGGAATACCTCTGCTTCAAAGGCCGGGCCTTGGTCAGTAAGCACCTTCTCAGGGTATCCATGTGGTCAGCAGAAATAAGCCTGGAACGCTCTAGCGGCGGTACGGCCAGTTAGGTCTTTGACTGGGACATCCACCATGAACCTTGAATAGTGGTCTACAATGGTTAGAGCGTAGGTGTTCCCACTTCGGCTGGGAGTGAGCTTTACATGGTCCAGGGCAACCAGCTCTAGCGGTTGATGTGTAACGATCGGGTGTAGGGGCGCCTTCTGGCTGGACTCATCCTTCCTTCTCAGCGTGCAAGGGCCACACTCTCAGCACCCGGCATCTACAGATTCCCGCATTCCACTCCAATAGAACCGCTCTCTCAACAGCATCTCTAGTTTCTTCCATCTGAAGTGTCCAGCGCCATCATGGTATGCTTGCAGGACGGTGGGCACGTTAGCTTGGGGAATCACCAACTGGCGGATCTTCTCATGGGTCTTCGGGTTAATCAGCTCACGGTACAACTTCCCCTGGTGCAGATACAGCCGGGTCCGTTCCCGCCACAGGCATTGGGCTTCAGCTGGGGCGGCAGGGTCTATCCCAGCAGCGCCCTGTTCCACCAAGATCTTGACTAGGTGGACAGCGGGTGCCTGGTCCTGGGCTTCTTGCCACTCCTGGCTGGGCAGCGGGTCTAGGTTTACCCGTTGTTGATGGACATGCACCTTCTCAGTTGGTGGCTGATGAAATGCGGGCAACTCAATCTCTTCGAGGTCGTCATCCTCGGGCCCTTCTTCCAACAGGTGGGGCATCCGAGAGAGTGCGTCGGCATTAACGTTGGCACGGCCGGCCCTGTACTTGATGGTGAAATCGTAGTTGGCTAGCCTAGCCACCCACCGCTGTTCCAACGCGCCCAGCTTGGCTGTGTCCAGGTGGGTCAGCGGGTTATTATCCGTGAAAGCGGTAAACTTAGCCGCTGCCAGGTAATAGCGGAACCGCTCGGTGATAGCCCACACCAGTGCCAGGAGTTCAAGCTTGAAAGAGCTGTAGTTCTCAGGGTTCCTCTCAGTCGGTCGAAGCCTTCGGCTAGCATAAGCAATCACTTTTTCTTTTCCGTCTTGGACCTGGGATAGGACTGCCCCCAAGCCTACATTGCTGGCATCGGTGTAGAGGATGAAGGGGGGGTTGTAATCAGGGTATGCTAGGATTTCTTCTCCGGTCAGGGCCGCTCTCAGCTAACGGAAAGATTCCTCATGCCTTTCTTCCCACACCAATGGGGCTCCTAGGGGTCTACCACCTTTGGTCTATCCCACGAGGAGGTCTTGTATGGGGGCAGCCATCTTCGTATACCCCTTGATGAAGCGACAGTAATACCCCACTAGGCCTAGGAACTGCCTCACCTCTCTCACTGTGGTCGGCCTCGGCTAGTCCTGGATGGCGGAGATCTTCTCAGGGTCAGGGGCGACACCCTCTGCACTGACCACATGCCCTAGGCACTGCACTCTGGGTTTCAGCAGATTACACTTTGAGGGCTTCAACTTCATCCCATATTTTGCAAGGGACGCGAACACCTCGGCCAGGTGCTCCAGGTGGGCTTCATATTTCTGGGAGTATACAATCACATCATCCAGGTACAGCAGGACGGTTTCAAAATTTTGATGCCCCAGACAGCATTCCATCAGCCGTTGGAAGGTTCCAGGGGCATTGCACAGCCCGAACGGCATACTATTAAATTCACAGAGTCCCATAGGTGTGGCAAAGGCAGTCTTCTCTCGGTCTTCTGGCGCCACAGCCACCTGCCAGTACCCACTGGTGAGGTCAAGGGTGGAAAACTAGTTAGCAGTTCTCAGCGCAGCCAGAGATTCCTCAATGCGGGGCAGAGGGTAAGCGTCCTTATGCGTTATCTGGTGAATTTTCCGGTAATCCACACACATCCGCATGGTGCCATCCTTCTTCTTAATCAGTACCAACGGGGCGGCCCAGGGACTACAGCTGTCCCTAATAACCCCTGCCTCCTTCATGTTCCTCAACATGTCTTTGGCACATTGGTAGTGTGTAGGGGGAATAGGCCTGTACCTCTCTTTGATAGGGGGATGCTCACCGGTGGGGATATGGTGTTGGATCCCTTTAATCTGCCCAAAGTCTAGGGGATGTTTGCTAAAAACTCGCTCATACTCCCGTACCACCCGGTATACCCCTTCTTTGTGATCTGTAGGGGTATCGTCAGTGCCTACATGTAGCTGTCGGCACCACTCGTCTAACTCCCCTGGTGATGGGTGAGTGCTGGCAGTAGGTGGTGAGGTTGGGGGAATGGCCTCGCAGATGGTGTGGGGATCCAGAGTGAACAACTTGGCAAGGGTAACGTACCGGGGAAGCCTGACTTCTTCCTCCCCGCAGTTCAGCACCCTCATGGGCACTCTCCCCTTCTTTACGTCTACCACCCCTCGGGCGGCCATTACTGTGGCCAGTGTTCAGAGGGCATGGGCTCTATCATGGCGGGGTAGTCACGCCCCTGGGGCCCTACCGCTGCCCTACACCAAATCATCATCTCGTTCCTGGGAGGCACAATCAAAGGGGCCACATCCATCACTCTTACCCCACCAATCTCTCCTCCTGTCGAGTTAACATGCTGACGGTACATCAGGCCTCAGATCTCACGCTGCACAGCTCTCTGTCGGCTCCCCACTGCCATAGCGGCCAGCTGCTGCAGTAGGGTCAGCACATCACTCATACAGTGCTCCATCACGTTAGTCCCTAGCACTACCTTCGGGTTATGATCACTGGGTTCATTCATTATCACAATCATACCCTGGTGTTGCAGTTCAGCTCGTCCCACAGTCATGGCCACTTGCTTGTACCCCACTTGGGTCAATGGGAGTCCATCAGCAGCAATCAGTGTCATACTGGCATCTGGGGGAGCTAGTTTGTCTTTTCCCCAATACCGTTGATACAGTGTGTATGGTATAGTGGTTACCTGTGATCCGGTATCCAGGAGAGCCATCACCGGTATGCCGTCCACAGCCACGGGGATGATGGGCTGGGCCCCGATGTACCAGTCCCGATAGTCTGGGGGGCCATGGGGTTCTACTCCTGAGGATTGGCCCGTGGCCCCAGGGGTTGCTCGTTTAACGGACACCATCGGGAGTAGAGGCCGGGTTGGCTGCACCTGTAACAGATTGGGGGTCCATACCGTCAGTCATTGGCCCTTCTCCGCTGAATCCAGGGGACGTCCTCAGGGCTGTCGGCGAGCTGCATCTTCGCCGGGGCCTGGGATCTGGTCGGAGGCTGGAGTGCGGCGAGGATCTTAGCGAGGTCCCCATCCATGCGGCGAACTTGAGCAGCGAGTTCTTCCATCGTTCCACTTGGGGCTGCAGGCACTGGAGATGCTGATGGGGTAGGGGCCACCACAACAGGAGCAGTCTCAACCAGCCATGGTGCTGGCTCAGGGGCTTCAGATGCGGGGGGTTGCAGAGCTTTGATGGCCCGTTCCTTTAATATGGCAAAGTCCACATCAGGGTGTTCTAGGGCCCAGAGCCGAAGTTGTTTGCGGTCCTCTGAGGACCTCATCCCCTGCACAAACTGCTCACTTAACATTTTGTTACTGTCCGCACTGTTGATGGTATCCACCCGCTTCAATGTGCGGAGTGCGGTTTGCAGGCGCAAGGCATAGTCCCGAATACTATCTGCGGGCCGTTGCCGGCATTGATAGAACTGCATCCGCAACTCCGCCTCGGTACGGGTCTCAAATGCAGTCTGCAGCTTCTCAAAGATGGTGGCTACAGAGGACCGGTCCCCCTCGGCCCACGTCTCCGCCTCTTGCTCAGCCACGCCGGTTAGCTGCCCCAGCACTAGCGCTGCACGTTGCTTATCAGTCAGGGGGTACAGTTCTAGTAGCGGACTAAGTTTTTTCCGGAAAACCTGCAAGGCATCAGGTTTCCCATCATACTGCGGTAGCCAGGCAGCTCCGGGCACATAGGGCAAAGAGAACGGCATCACCTGAACGAGAGCTGGGGCCGCGACGCCCCCCGCCAGCGCGGCCGGGACCTGGGCAGGCCCATTCCCATCTACGGGTGCTCCCACGACTGCATCCGCCGCTCCTACAGCGACTCCGTCGGGTGCAGACATCTTGTTTCTGTCCCCCTTAGTCTCTTTCCGGCTCCTCCTCTACAGGGGCGGGGTTTTGGCCTTCGCGCCTCCACTACTCGAGCTCAAGCAGGAACTTTTCGCGCCCAAGATGGCGGCTTCTCAAATAACAAGGCGCACCTCTACCAGACGGCAGAGCGGTAGGATCCTGTTCGTGACGCCAAGTTGTCGTGGGCGGAGGAGGGGACGCTGCGCTCTCCTACTGCTCGGGTCCGGCCGCGGCTGCTTCGGCTGCTCGGTGGTGGCTCGAGCGGTGGGCCGGATCCCGGGGACTCGAGCGGCGCTCCTCGCCCGTGAGTGAAAAGGGTGGTGATTGTGGGGATTTGAGATTGTCCGTGACGCCACCCACGGTTGTAGTGAAGTTGGTGACACCACCGCTGCTCTGGACGGGGATCCCGGGAGCGGTGACAGGGAGCAGCTTTGATGTTAGTTGTCCCCTCCGTGGGTAGGGGGTTGGTTGTCCCGGGGCCCGGTGATGGAGTAGGGATGGATGGCAGGCGGGTTACGGGGCCTGGTGAGGTGCAGGGCCGCGGGGGCAGCGCTGTGCCGCACGGCACGGTGGTACTCACTCAGCCAACGATGAGGACACAGTTCTCGGTAAAACACTCGGCTGGATGGACGGGTCCCACAGACAGCTGCGGTGTTGTTGCTCCCGGCAGGTTGATGGTGACTGCCTTTCCCTGCACCTATGTAGTGTAACGGTTCCAATGGGTTCCCACCGGCAACCCGCTCCCCAGCTTGGATGGGTGCTGAAGGAGCCCCTTTTGCCCGCAGGATCTGGCCCTGGGAGCTTTAGCCTTGGCGGTGACTTTGTTTCCCTCTCTCGGTTGGACGGTTGCCTTCTGTTGGGACTTGGCTGCTGGGAAACCCAGGAGGTTCCCTTCGCTAATGGATTTGGCAATTTCACGGTGACTCCTAGCCTTGCCCGGGTCCGTAAGCCCCTGCCGGATGGTGCTGGCTTCTCTTTGCGTACCGGTCCGGTACCGCCGGGCCATTGCCCGTCCACGGTCCTTACGGTTAGCTCCAATAGGCCACTCCTGCAGACGGTCACCACCGTCTGCCAACCTTGCTGATCCGTCCGGGCCACACACCCGGACCAACTTCAGTCTGCTCTACTACCACTTTCCTTCCTTCCACTTTCCACTCTTAAACTGATCTGCTCACTTTTCCCGCCTCCAGGACTGTGTACTCCTCGGTGGGCGGGGCCAACTGCCTGGCCCACCCCCCTGGTGTGGACATCAGCCCCTGGAGGAAGGCAGCAAGGGTTTTGTCTGACTTCGGTGTGCCTGACCGGGAGTGTGGGGTGTGGAGGTGTTGTTATCTGTGGCCCCTGGCTTGTCCAGGACACCACATTACGACCACTCATATAGTCAAATTGTCTCTCCAGTAAAGGAGACAAACTCTAGCACAGCGCCACCTACTGGAAGTAGCGATCCTAAAAGTCAAAAGTGGATTTTTAACAATCCTTTGCATATGACTTCGGATTTATGCCAGATCAGAATTCCAATTTGCAGACACGGTGTTTAAGTGTGCTTGCCCCTCATCAGTGCAAAGTATGGGGTGTCTGATCTGGCTTGTGAGAAGTTATGTGGGGACCACTGGGGAACACTATTCTCCTTAGGCCCGTTTCACACGTCAGTGAAAAACAGACATTTTTCACTGGCGTGTAAAACACGCACATGTCCCTGCGTGTGCCGTGAATCTCGGCACACGTGCGTTGTCTAAGTGCAATCCGGGCTCCGTTCTCCGTGGCCCGTGATTGCACTTAGAAATCAACTCACCTGCACCCGCTCCCGCTCTCCATGGTGCTGAATCCTCCCGCGGTGCAGCATCCGGCCGGCGCTGACCCCTGCAGCAGCTGCTTCCGGGTCGGCTGTGTCGCGCATAATGAATATGCGCGACAGTAATCAGCCGGCTTAGAAGCAGCAGGGAGAACGGACTGCAGAGGACATCGCTGGACACCGGGTGAGTTAAAATGTTTTTTATTTTAAAAGCACGTTTTTTTCTGGCACGTGTTTCACGGACCACACCACTGCGTGGTCCGTGGGACATCAGTGATGCCAGAAAAAAATGGACACTGACGTGTGAGCAGACCCATTCATTATAATGGGTCTGCGTATGTCAGTGATTCTGGTACGTTTAAAAAAAAGCACAAACCAGAATCACTGACATGTGAAAGGGGCCTTAAGGATACTTTGCAAGCCAGTCTGGCTGCCAGTAAGGGGACTTATAGCTACAATGCTCCTCTGGGAAATATTCAAATCGTCTCCCCAGGAAAGGAGACAAACTCATATAGGGACAGTTAATTACTTGATAGTGATCGTAATGATGGATACCTAGTTACAATGCCCTGCACATGAGGTAATCAAACAAAGCTTATTAGAAGAAATATACTGCATTTTTAATTGTAGGTATTTGCTAATATTATTATTACAAGTTCTACCTATTGGGATAGGCTCTTGGAGATGGGAATACCCCTTTAAGTGTAATCAATGATATGACAAACTATGAAGCAAAATACCTTGAATTGCTAAAAAAAATGGGTAAAGGAGAAATAAAAATACCCAAACTGTATGCAACATGTTATCTTCCAAGTAAAATCCATTGTTTTCCCTATGTGGCACCATGCAGCCTTTTCCTAATGTGCTGACAGGAAACATCACATTGTGTGCTTTGTATGATAGCATCTGTATGTAGACAATTGTAAAAATGCCGTACATGGTGTGATGCAAAAACGGCTAATTCATTATAATTACACGGCTTTACAGGTCAATATAGAAGTTTTCCAATTCATTTTATACTTTAGCTACCTTTCAGATGTACAGTCATTTGATTTTATTATGGCTTCAGCTAGGGATATAAACTTGTAGTATCTTCACCTTCACTAGAGTCAGCAGCCATAAAAAATACAATGTTAGCATCCATAAGCGGATTATAATGAGGACAATATAAGCTAATACCCAGGGCCAAAGGCTCCAGGGATGCCCATGGCCAATTGCCCTCATTATAATATTTTGTGTGCCCCTGTCGGCAGAACCCCCCTTGAAGCTCCCCTGCTTACAATAGAAAATGGCAGCACCTATGCACCTATAGGGAGGCTCCTGCTGCCTTCTCTGCGACTCAGCTGGTGCCATATCGCCATCGTGCCAGCATGTACGCTCGGGTCACAAGGCAAATGAGGCCACAGGGGACCGTATGGAGAGGTAAATATTCATTCTTTTTTTTTTTTTTTTTTCAATAAAGTCAATGAAATAGAGGTGAGAGAAAATTAAAATGAATAGAAGGTGGAGGAAGTAGATATAAAGAGAGAATAAAAATACAGCTGTAGTGTGAAAGCAGCATGTTTGTGGCTTTTTATATGTCATAATAAATGGGCTCCACCTCTTCCTCCTCCTCTGAGCCCAATTCTGTTTTCATGGTAGCCATCTAGCTGTCAAGTAAACGGAACAAAAAAATCATGATAAAAATATATTGACAGACATAAAAATATATAAAAGCTGTACCCTATGGAAATCTTCATATATTGAAGTTGTCATCACCAACAAAAGTTTTCGTATGAAGTATTAGACATCTCAGTTCAATACTTTTTCCCTATGTCATTTCTCAGGATTACATATAACTTAATTTATGGACATATATGTTTTGATATTTTTGCCTTTGTGGATTGGATGGGTTGTTGTTACCATCAATTGGTGAAATTCAAGTTAGTAGCACCTTTAGAAATATATTTACTTACAAATAGGGTTCACTTGGTAATTTGGAGCAGGCACTAAAAAGTGCCAAGACCTATTTAGCAATTAACTGGCAAATTTAGAGCAGGCACGGGCAACTTATCAGGAACTCACAAGTAGGAATCCCAATTTATATAATGAAATGCTGATTTGTGGAACACAGCTTTCCCTACACTGCATGTCCCTATTCTACAGTATCGCTCTCCAATCAATCTCAACTACCTATCATTAAAACTCTAGCTAAGCTAACTGTCTAGCAGCAGCAGCACCTTGTTTAAGCTTTGACATTCACAAAATAGCAGTGATGCCGCATGTCCTCATTTTATATGCAGAGGGAGATGTGACTTGTGTCTGAACCTTGTGGTTGTTTTCTGCATCATGTTGTGCAAAAACATCCACAAATAAAGTTAAAGAAAAAAAAAAGGTACCGCTCCTCTGACTTCTCCCTATCCCTTCCACCCAATTTAATACTTTCCCCCATTCATTATACAGCACCACAATCCTATATAAAAGCATAACATGTTATTAGAAGAGCATTTTTGGAAAACACAATCAGTTATCAAACCGAACTGAACATTGCTGACTTTTGGGGAAAGGGCTCATGTTACCGAGCCCGAATGAACAGGCAAAAGCTACTTTTACACTTCCGTCTTTTCAATCAGTCACAATTCGTCACTTAGAGAAACAACTGAATCCTGCAAAGTAATGTGCAGAATTCAGTTTTTCCCCATAGACTTGTATTACCGACGGATTGTGACTGATGGCCTTGCGTTGCATCTGCTATGCAACTGATCAGTCTTGAAATGACTAACCGTCAGGCTGCAGCAATGCAGAATGTAACTGTGTCACCCAGGGATATGGGGTACTCAGTCCCGGGCAGTAGATTGCTGGGGAGATGTCACTTGGTGGCCGCTGCACCTCTGCACAGTTCTCACTACTTAGGCTGGTGTTGGTGGCGGCCTCTATGTTAGGCCCTCCGCAAGCAGGGCTGGGCCCCAGAGAATAGGTGATGTGGATGGGTGCAGAAAGAAGGTAGGCCACATAAGGGGTTGCAGTGTAACTGGTTCCTTTACTCACAGTCAGATGAAAACTGGTCACCCGAGGAAGGCTGGTCTTGACCGCAGGTCCCCTTAGTTCCAGTGCCAATTTAGTGACCTGGTGGCTTCTTTCCCCTGCACCTGTCTTTGGTTGGTGGGTCCCTGTGGCTTGGAGAGTCTGGGGGTCCCCTCCTGGTAGTCTCTCAACGGTAGTCCGTATGACAGTAGCGTGAACCCTGTGGGGTCGGAGTCTCTGGTCCTATTCCCCGGTTCTCCCGTTGCTACTGAGTCCCGAACTTCAAGGTCAGGCAACCACACACCTGGGCCCTCAGGTCACCGTCACACTCCTGTCAGTGCTTCCACTCGCGCTCTCCGTCCGTCACCGGTGACTCTTTTTCTCTCAACTGTCTGACTGTCCACTGTCTGCCACTTCCACCTAGTCATCTAGTGGACTGGATCGGCTCCACTTCTGAGTGGCCATCCATTAGGTCCAACCCTAGTCTGGCACCAGTCTATGGGGAATTTGGGGGAAAACAGGGATTAACTGGAATGTTTTTGTTGTTACCGGCACTGGTCTTCTGTGTTCCTGGGGGTAGGTCCTGCATCCTGGTAGGGATGCAGTACCTTGTAGCTCCCTGATGGCTGCAAGGGTGCTAAATAATGTTTTTTGTAGCGTTCACAAAAGGCAGTGCACAGGATTCCATCGTTGGTTATAATGGAAGCCTATGGGTGGCGGAATCCGTCGGCATGCGTTAAATGACAAATTCCAGTGATTGATCCGTTTTTACCAACAGAGCATGCTGTTGGACATTCCCTCCCTTTTCTTTCCTCCCTCCTCCAGTACCTGGTAACAGGGAGCAGCCAACCCATGGAATACACCGACACCGATCAGCAGGTCAGGGATGATAGGGGCAGTAGTACCTTTCTTTGAGCTGATGATTGTGCGGTAGTTCCTGTGTGTGTGCTGTCATGATGGGGGCGGTAGAGCCGGTGTGTGAGCTGTCATGATGGGGGCGGTGGTGCCGGTGTGAGTGCTATCATGATGGGGGCGGTAGTGCCTGTATGTATGCTGTCATAATGAGGGCGGTAGTGCCTGTGTGTGTGCGGTGATGATGGGGGTGGTAGCACCGGTGTATGTGCTGTCATGATGGGGGCGGTAGTGCCTGTGTCTGCAGTGATGATGGGGGTGGTAGTGCGTGTGTGTGCGCGGTGATGATGGGGGCGGCAGTACCGGTGTCTGCGGTGATGATGGGGGCGGTAGTGCCCCAGTGTGTGAGCTGTGATGATGCGGGTGGTAGTATTGGTGTGTGCGGTGATGATGGGGGTTCTCTCTCTCGCTCTCTCCTCTCTGCCAGGTCAAAATGCTGTGGAGAGAAAAGCGCACATAGGGTCTTATCTGGCAAACAATGCAGGCTTAGAAAATGAAAACAGGTGCTCACCTATGGAAGTTGTGACAGGCACAACTCCTATGTATGCAGAAAATGGTCAAGCAGCAGCCCCGATGATGCAACAGGGAATCATGAATGGATAAGAAAGTCGGGTTTAACACTGCGCTAAAACCATGAAGCCAAACGATGTGATGAATTCCTTGCTATATTTTCTTTATTTAGGCCAAGTCTTTTACGCGTTTCAAAGGCATTTCCGCCTTCTTCATCAGGACAAAGGAAAAAACAGCATGATACCAATTGCTACTTGGGGATACATATATATTGAAAAAGAGGCTCTACACCTACACAGGTGATGTCAGTCAGGAGTGGCTGAACATCACGTGTATGAACAACAGAAAGCAGTGGAGAAAAAAATGGAAGAAACAGAAAGAAGAAGAAAAAAAAAAAAAAAAGGAATTGGAAGGGGTTAAAACAGAGGGGTGTACGCATATGTCTGTAAAAAAATTTTTTTGCTTTAATAAATAAATAAATGTAAAAAAATGTGCTTTATTTATAAAGCTTGCACCTAAAAATACATAAAAATATAATGTCAGGTCGCTGCCAAAACAATCAGCAAGAAGGTGCAAAAATATATCAGCAAGAAGGTGCGAAAATATATATATGTATAATACTGGAGATGATCCAGCAGTAAAAAAAGGGGGGTTTATGCTTTAATAAAAACAAATGTGCTTTATTTGTAAAACTTGTGCCTAAAGATACATAAAAATATAGTGTCAGATCGCTGACAAAAACAATCAGCAAAAAAGTGCAAAAATATATATATGTATGATACTGGAGATGATCCAGCAGTGAAAAAAAGGGTTTTTTTTCGAGGTACAAAAATGTGAAAAAAAGGGGGGGTGGGACACACGGGTTTTTGCTTTAATAAAAAACAAATGTAAAGAAATGTGCTTTATTTGTAAAGCTTGCGCCTAAAAAATACATAAAAATATAGTGTCAGGTCGTTAACAAGACAATCAACAAAAAAGTGCAAAAATATATATATGTATAATACTGGAGATGATCCAGCAATGAAAAAAAGAGGGTTTTGTGAGGTACAAGAATGTGAAAGAAAAATGGGACACACGGATTTTTGCTTTAATAGAAACAAATGTAAAAAAATGTGCTTTATTTGTAAAGCTTACGCCTAAAAGTACATAAAAATATAGTGTCAGGTCGCTGACAAAACAATCAGCAAAAAGGTGCAAAAATATATATATGTATGATACTGGAAATAATCCAGCAGTGAAAAAAGGGGTTTTGTGAGGTACAAGAAAGTGAAAGAAAAATAGGACACACGGGCATAGGGAAAACAAAAAAAAAAAAAAAAAAAAAACTCCAACGTGCTATGTGAAGTGCTGAAAGGGGTGAAATGAGTTCAATGCGTGGGAAAAAAGTTATCTGCGCATGCGTGCGCATGAAGGAGCAGGGTGAAAAGAATTCATGTCGGCATAGAGAACGGGCCGGAACAAAATACAGTGAGTGAAAAAAGGGGGTAGATCAAATATGAAAAGAATAAAGAAGATAGTTTCTGGAGAGTGAAACAAATATAAAGATCAAATTTTGTATTCATCCATCCAAGGGCAAAAAACAGTGTTTGATGGTATCACATTTAAATAAATACATACAATAGATATGAATATAATATAAAGAGTAAAAACCTTTAAGAAACACGCTGAAACCAAATAAAATAATTATCACAACCAACAGATAAAAGGATATATATGAAAAGTTGTATATAAAAACATACAATCCCACCTTATAATGAAAGCTGGGGAAGGGGGAAGGAATTTTTGGAGTATCTTAATAAAATGGGGAAAAATACATATATAAAAATTAAAATGTCCTTATTATATTAGGATAAAAACTGGGTGTATAAAAACTTCATATTTATGCAGACCGCATTAGACAATGTAAAAGAAATATATATAATATATATCCAAAAAATATTTGTTGGGAATTTATTTCACATAAAACATTAAAAAAATCCAAAAAAATTTTTTTTAAAATAATAAGTGAGGATTAATAAAACAGATCGGTCAATTCATTGAGCCCATGCGGTTTTAGAGTACTGAGCTTATGGATCCAAAAGGTCTCTTTTTTGCTTAATAATTCTAATCTATTTGGTATATCTGAGGGAATATGTTCAATAGGGGTGATTGTACAGGACATCATCTTATTGTGAAATAAAGCACAATGTCTAGATAAACTGTGCAACATATATCCAATCTTGACGTTATGTCGGTGAGAATTTAACCTATTGTGCAATGCCTGGCAAGTCCTCCCCACATACTGCTTACCACAGATACAATCCAATAAGTAAACGACATGGTCGGTCTGGCAGGTCATATAATCCTTAATAGGGAAAATCTCAGCACCCACGTGCGAACAAAACGATATCTTATTATGACCGATGATCTTGCAGCAGAGACAGTTTTTTGCATTACATCTAAATCTCTCTCTGCCAGGTAACGGATCCGTTTTTTTAACGGATCCGTCCCACCAGTTGTACCACAATCTGCAACGCATCAGTCATATCAGCTACAAAACTGATTGTGACTGATGGAAAACAATGGAAGTGTGAAAGCAGCCAGAGGCTCGTACCGAATTTGAAATTGGCGAACTTTTATCGAACAAGTTCACTCATCTCTACTGCCCAATTTATTAATATGTAATTACAGAAAAATGTAGAAAAAAATTCAATTAAAAAATGTTTTCAAAATATTTTTAGGGGCATAAAAATTAAAGAAAAATGGGAAAAGTACCCCTGTAACTTTGATGGATGAGTCAATATCTTCAATTTCTTGTGTTTAAGTCTTTTATTGGTCTGTGAAAAAAAAACAACAAGCATTTATAAAAAACCTCTTGGAATGTCAATTCTCTACAATAAAAAAAATCATGCTCTTAACCCCTTCATGACCAAGGATGTACTGGTACATCCTAAATCATGAAGGGGTAATCACCACTGGCTGCTGCAATGACACAGCAGAGATCCCCGCACAAGTCTGGTGATTGTACAGCAGAGATGTGTACTTCGCAGGTGCAGGTGGATCTGCGACCCACCTGCGCCTATTAACCCCTTAGATCGCGCTGTCAAAATGCCCACAATGGGTAGCGCGCACTTACCCACCACCATTGGAGGCCCAGTGACATGATCACGTGGATCCAATGGTTGCCATGGTAACACAGGGTCATGTGATGACTCCTGTCGCTATCATAACTAGAGTTGAGCGCGGTTCGCGGTTCGAGGTTCTCCAGTTCGCGGTTCGAGTGATTTTTGGGGGTGTTCTAGATAGAACTAGAACTAGAGCTTTTTGCTAAAGCTCGATAGTTCTAGATACGTTCGAGAACGGTTCTAGCAGCAAAAAGCAGGGCTTTTTACAGCTACAGTGTGCAGGAGCCATCGCTGGCAGCCTGCCAGAAGCTGGTAACCAAGATAAACATCGGGTATCCAAGCAAAGCGCTTTGGTTAGTAACCCGATGTTTATCCTAGTTACGTGCAGGAAGCCCACACTTCCCCGCTCAGCTCACTCCGCCCCCTCCTGCACGCGGCATGTACACATACATACACACACACACACACACATCCCCAGCCATGCAGTCCACGACACTGACGTCCTCCTGTCACTCTGCACACATGGTCCCGCTCGGCTTACCTGCGGTGATGAAGTCCCAACCTCAGCGCTGTCAATGTCCTCCATGGCCGCCGCTTGTCACATCACCTTCTCTCGCTTCCGACCCAAGACTGACTAGCGGTGACATCACGGGCCTTTCGCGATACTTGGCTGTGAAGGCGGCGGTCATTGAACTCAGTGACAGGTGCTGTCAGCAGTGCAGGAGATCAGCGTAGGTAATGTACCTCGCTGACAGCAGCACTTGTCATGCCCTGCAGTGACCTGGGCTGACCCATTGATGTTAGCTCAGGCCACTGCACTGCTCTCCCAGCCAATGGGGAACATCCTGCTCTTCATTGACTGGGACAGTGTGGATTGTCATGGCAACCCCTTGGATTACACCAGACCTGGATTTGTTTTTCTTTCTAATAAATTGGTTAAAGAGGGAATGTATTGGGGAGTGTTTTTTCAAATAAAAATGTGTTTGTCGTCTATTTTTTTTTATTACTGACTGGGTTGGTGATGTCGGGTATCTGATAGACGCCTGACCTCACCAACCCCAGGGCTTGATGCCAGGTGACATTACACATCTGGTATTAACCCCATATATTACCCCGATTGCCACCGCACCAGGGCGCGGGATGAGCTGGGGCGAAGCACCAGGATTGGCACATCTAATGGATGCGCCACTTCTGGGGCGGCTGCGGCCTGCTATTTTTAGGCTGGGGAGAGTCCAATAACCATGGACCTCCCTAGTCTGAGAATATCAGACCACAGCTGTCTGCTTTACCTTGGCTGTTGATCCAATTTTGGGGGGACCCCTACGTTTTTTTTTTAATTATTTATTTAATTTAAAATAACAGCGTGGGGTGCCCTCAGTTTTGGATTACCAGCCAAGGTGAGGTTGCCAGCTGTGGTCTGCAGGCTGCAGCCGTCTGCTTTACCCTAGCTGGCTACAAAAATAGGGGGAACCCTACGTCATTTTTTTTTTTATTTTTTTGGCTAAATACAAAGCTAAGCACCCCTTAGTGCCACATGAAAGGCACCAAAGGGTGCAAAATTACAAAATGCAGGAGAGTGGGACATTATGTGTCTTTCTGCCATTATAATGACAGAAAAGACTGATATGAAGTGCACAAGCACAAGAAAATCACCAGAGCGCTCTACGCTGTGAAAAGCAGTAGAAAATGGCACTGGAATGAACATGTGACCGCCTCATGTAGGATGAAGCTATGGATCCTGGGTAAATTTATGTATTTACCCTCCTTCAGTTTTTTGCAGTACACAAAAAAAAACGGAAGGCACACGGATGACAAACAGATGACATACGGACCGTCTACGGAACGGAAACGGATGCCACACGGATGCACCCGTGAAAAAAAAGGACTGTTTTTTGCAGACCGCAAAAATGGATCGGTCGTGTTAATGTAGCCTTATTCTGATCTGCCGTTTATAAACAGCAGGCAGAAATAAGTGAATAACGCCACCCAGCGTCAGAAAATCTCCGGGGTTTCAGGGCTAGCTGAGACCCTGGAGATCATCATTCAGGACGGATTTTCCGGTCCCCGCTCACGTGATCACAGGTATACACCGTACACCGATGATCACGTTACAGTAAGTGACAGCGCCGGTAAAACATTATTTATCTCCCATCTGGCATGAACAAACATGATAAATCTCCTCCCCGGTCCCCTCTGGTCCCCCGGTGTCGCCAAAGTGCCCCCCCCTGATGCCCTCCCAGAAATCCAAGATGTCCGCGCGCACATTCACCCTACTCCTCTGAAACTCCTCCCCAGGCCCTGCCAGGTTCCCCCTTATAACCCCACCGGTGTTCCCCGATGTCCCACGGTACCTGTGCAGCGTTGATCCCCCCACGGCCCTCTCCTTCACAATAGATGCTGCCGCATGCACAGAGCGGCTGTCAGCTCAGCTTCCTGTGTTCAGACACAGTGAGTGGTGGTTATGCATCTGTAAGCTAAATGGGCGGCACGGTGGCTCAGTGGTTAGCACTGCAGTCTTGCACCGCTGTTGTCCTGGGTTCAATTCTCACCAAGGACACCATCTGCAAGGAGTTTGTATGTTCTCCCCGTGTTTGCGTAGGTTTCTTCCGGGTACTCCGGTTTCCTCCCACACTCCAAAGACATACAGCGCTATGGAATTAATAAAGCTATATAAATGAATAAATTATTATTATTACTGCAATGCCCTGCTCATGAGGTAAGGAACATAATTGATCAGGAGAGCTATATACTACATTTCCAAATGGAGGATTTGCTTTTATAGTTTCCCTGCTGAACGACTACCAAACATGAGAGTCCGTTATACGCCACAAGAAAACACATCTAAATAACGAGCTCTGTTGTTAAGTATTCATTCACCTGGATAACTGGACTTAAAGGGGTATTCCATCTCCAAGATCCTATCCCCAATATAAAGTAGGTGGAATAGCAATAATATCAGCAAATACCAATATTTGGAAATGTAGAATAGTTCTCCTGATTAGGCATGCCCTTACCTCATGAGCAGGGCATTGCAGCTTTGGTAGCAACCATTACGACATGGACTCTGCTGCTGTGGACCCGGGGATAGTGAGTGCAGATTCATTGCACCCACACTCCTCACATGAAGGGTCCGCACTCCTAGAAAATGGGGGATATGTTCCCTGAGTGTCTCCCCCCCCCCATATTCTAGACGGTCCAGAGTCGTCGTGGGACCCCTTTATTTTTTTTCTTACAATAAATTGGTGAAAGAGGAAATGTTTTGGGGACTGTTTTTTCAAATAAATTTCTTTTGTCGATTTTTTTTTTTTGTTAGTACTGACAGTTTATGATGTTGGGTATCTAATAGACGCCATGACATCACAAACTGCTGGGCTTGATGTCAGGTGACCTTACAGCTAGTATCAACCCGATTTATTACCCCGTTTGTAGAGTTGAGCGCGGTTCGTGGTTCGTGGTTCTCCAGTTCTAGGCTCGAGTGATTTTGGGGCATGTTCTAGATCGAACTAGAACTCGAGCTTTTTGCAAAAGCTCGATAGTTCTAGAAACGTTCGAGAACGGTTCTAGCAGCCAAAAAACAGCTAAATCATAGCTTGGTTTCTGCTGTAATAGTGTAAGTCACTCTGTGAATCAAACTATTATCACATTTCAGTGTATAGTGTGCGTGAACAGCGCCTTCAGATCACTGCTGTTTCTATAATGGCGATCGCCATTTTTTTTTTTTTTCTTGTCTTCCTTCCCTAAGCGCGCGCGTCTTGTGGGGCGGGCCAGCATGTCAGCCAATCACAGACACACACACAGCTAAGTGGACTTTGAGCCAGAGAAGCAACGGCATGTGTGATAGGATCTGCATGTCACATGTCCCTGCATTATAAAACCGGACATTTTCTTCACGGACGCCATTATCTGCCTTCTGCGTCTTTGGTGTCAGACATCACTGTCGCAGCTCCGTCTTGAGTCCTATCGCTGATACAGCTGTATGCGCTGCATACACAGCGTTAGACAGCATAGGGAGAGCACTTTATAGCAGTCCTTTTAAGGGCTCAAACCGGCAGGGTCAGAGTTAAGGTGACAGGTCCTGAAAACAGCACCAGCGTCTGTGCAGCCAAGGTCAGGGATTTCCTCCCTGCATTTCACCATTAGGAGGGAATAGAAAGGCAGGCTTCCATTCCTCTACCCAGAGCACCACAATCCTGCCACTGTACCCTCTTGTCCTCTGCACACTCCAACTCATAACTAAGCCATTATACTAGCAAACACTCAGTGTACCTAGTGGCATCCTATCTGTGGCTATTGGACTTTGCTATAGTCCCACTAGTGCAAAGACATTTGCAGAGCACGTCTGCCTGCATTGCACACTACAACTAATTATAACTAAGCCATTATACTAGCAAACACTCAGTGTACCTAGTGGCATCCTATACGTGGCTATTGGACTTTGCAATAGTCCCACTAGTGCCAAGACATTTGCAGAGCGCATCTGCCTGCGTTGCACACTCCAACTAATTATAACTAAGCCATTATACTAGCAAACACTCAGTGTACCTAGTGGCATCCTATACGTGGCTATTGGACTTTGCTATAGTCCCACTAGTGCCAAGACATTTGCAGAGCGCATCTGCCTGCGTTGCACACTCCAACTAATTATAACTAAGCCATTATACTAGCAAACACTCAGTGTACCTAGTGGCATCCTATACGTGGCTATTGGACTTTGCTATAGTCCCACTAGTGCCAAGACATTTGCAGAGCGCATCTGCCTGCGTTGCACACTCCAACTAATTATAACTAAGCCATTATACTAGCAAACACTCAGTGTACCTAGTGGCATCCTATACGTGGCTATTGGACTTTGCTATAGTCCCACTAGTGCCAAGACATTTGCAGAGCGCATCTGCCTGCGTTGCACACTCCAACTAATTATAACTAAGCCATTATACTAGCAAACACTTAGTGTACCTAGTGGCATCCTATACGTGGCTATTGGACTTTGCTATAGTCCCACTAGTGCCAAGACATTTGCAGAGCGCATCTGCCTGCGTTGCACACTCCAACTATTTATAACTAAGCCATTATACTAGCAAACACTCAGTGTACCTAGTGGCATCCTATACGTGGCTATTGGACTTTGCTATAGTCCCACTAGTGCCAAGACATTTGCAGAGCGCATCTGCCTGCGTTGCACACTCCAACTAATTATAACTAAGCCATTATACTAGCAAACACTTAGTGTACCTAGTGGCATCCTATACGTGGCTATTGGACTTTGCTTTAGTCCCACTAGTGCCAAGACATTTGCAGAACGCATCTGCCTGCGTTGCACACTCCAACTAATTATAACTAAGCCATTATACTAGCACACACTCAGTGTACCTAGTGGCATCCTATACGTGGCTATTGGACTTTGCTATAGTCCCACTAGTGCCAAGACATTTGCAGAGCGCATCTGCCTGCGTTGCACACTCCAACTAATTATAACTAAGCCATTATACTAGCACACACTCAGTGTACCTAGTGGCATCCTATACGTGGCTATTGGACTTTGCTATAGTCCCACTAGTGCCAAGACATTTGCAGAGCGCATCTGCCTGCGTTGCACACTCCAACTAATTATAACTAAGCCATTATACTAGCACACACTCAGTGTACCTAGTGGCATCCTATACGTGGCTATTGGACTTTGCTATAGTCCCACTAGTGCCAAGACATTTGCAGAGCGCATCTGCCTGCGTTGCACACTCCAACTAATTATAACTAAGCCATTATACTAGCACACACTCAGTGTACCTAGTGGCATCCTATACGTGGCTATTGGACTTTGCTATAGTCCCACTAGTGCCAAGACATTTGCAGAGCGCATCTGCCTGCGTTGCACACTCCAACTAATTATAACTAAGCCATTATACTAGCACACACTCAGTGTACCTAGTGGCATCCTATACGTGGCTATTGGACTTTGCTATAGTCCCACTAGTGCCAAGACATTTGCAGAGCGCATCTGCCTGCGTTGCACACTCCAACTAATTATAACTAAGCCATTATACTAGCAAACACTCAGTGTACCTAGTGGCATCCTATACGTGGCTATTGGACTTTGCTATAGTCCCACTAGTGCCAAGACATTTGCAGAGCGCATCTGCCTGCGTTGCACACTCCAACTAATTATAACTAAGCCATTATACTAGCAAACACTCAGTGTACCTAGTGGCATCCTATACGTGGCTATTGGACTTTGCTATAGTCCCACTAGTGCCAAGACATTTGCAGAGCGCATCTGCCTGCGTTGCACACTCCAACTAATTATAACTAAGCCATTATACTAGCAAACACTCAGTGTACCTAGTGGCATCCTATACGTGGCTATTGGACTTTGCTATAGTCCCACTAGTGCCAAGACATTTGCAGAGCGCATCTGCCTGCGTTGCACACTCCAACTAATTATAACTAAGCCATTATACTAGCAAACACTTAGTGTACCTAGTGGCATCCTATACGTGGCTATTGGACTTTGCTTTAGGCCCACTAGTGCCAAGACATTTGCAGAACGCATCTGCCTGCGTTGCACACTCCAACTAATTATAACTAAGCCATTATACTAGCACACACTCAGTGTACCTAGTGGCATCCTATACGTGGCTATTGGACTTTGCTATAGTCCCACTAGTGCCAAGACATTTGCAGAGCGCATCTGCCTGCGTTGCACACTCCAACTAATTATAACTAAGCCATTATACTAGCAAACACTTAGTGTACCTAGTGGCATCCTATACGTGGCTATTGGACTTTGCTTTAGTCCCACTAGTGCCAAGACATTTGCAGAACGCATCTGCCTGCGTTGCACACTCCAACTAATTATAACTAAGCCATTATACTAGCACACACTCAGTGTACCTAGTGGCATCCTATACGTGGCTATTGGACTTTGCTATAGTCCCACTAGTGCCAAGACATTTGCAGAGCGCATCTGCCTGCGTTGCACACTCCAACTAATTATAACTAAGCCATTATACTAGCACACACTCAGTGTACCTAGTGGCATCCTATACGTGGCTATTGGACTTTGCTATAGTCCCACTAGTGCCAAGACATTTGCAGAGCGCATCTGCCTGCGTTGCACACTCCAACTAATTATAACTAAGCCATTATACTAGCACACACTCAGTGTACCTAGTGGCATCCTATACGTGGCTATTGGACTTTGCTATAGTCCCACTAGTGCCAAGACATTTGCAGAGCGCATCTGCCTGCGTTGCACACTCCAACTAATTATAACTAAGCCATTATACTAGCACACACTCAGTGTACCTAGTGGCATCCTATACGTGGCTATTGGACTTTGCTATAGTCCCACTAGTGCCAAGACATTTGCAGAGCGCATCTGCCTGCGTTGCACACTCCAACTAATTATAACTAAGCCATTATACTAGCAAACACTTAGTGTACCTAGTGGCATCCTATACGTGGCTATTGGACTTTGCTATAGTCCCACTAGTGCCAAGACATTTGCAGAGCGCATCTGCCTGCGTTGCACACTCCAACTAATTATAACTAAGCCATTATACTAGCAAACACTCAGTGTACCTAGTGGCATCCTATACGTGGCTATTGGACTTTGCTTTAGTCCCACTAGTGCCAAGACATTTGCAGCACGTCTGCCTGCGTTGCACACTCCAACTAATTATAACTAAGTTACATTGTCAGGGATATTTATTCTTTATTATTCTGCTGTTAATAAAGCTAGACCACCACTGCAATCTTCACCACCTCTCAATTTTTACTACCACATTTTCAGTCCACAATCTTGTCGCAATCAACATGAGTGGCAAAATGACAGATGCTGGTGGAAAGGGGAAGAGGCGTGGTGGAAAAGGCAAAAAAGGTTTTGTCAGTGGGGAAGGTGGCAAAGCTCCATTATCATCTGCTGCAGATAGACCATCTACTAGCAAAAGTAAGATGTCTACTACTTATTGTGGACAATCCGATGTGCTCCCTTTTTTACGGACACGAACAAGAGGAACAAAGGTAGATGATGGGCAAAAAAGGAAAATGCTTGAATGGATCTCAAGTGGTCCAACAAGTGCCCTCTCAGCCACTTCAAGTACCGCATCCAAAAAACACCAGTCCTCTGAGTTGTCATCCCAATCACACTTGATTTCTCCCAGCTCTGAAGTCTCCATCAGCCCTGCACAGTATGGTGGAACTGAGATGGCTGAGTCTGCAGAGCTGTTCAGTCACACTATAGCCTGGGAATCAGAGGTCTGCTCCCAAGCTACAGTGAGTACAGAACAGGAAATGGTCTGCAGTGATGCCCAGAACCTTTGTGACTCTGATTCAGGCCGTGAGGACCAAGTTTCTGAGCATAATGTTGACCCTTTGTCACAAACTGTAACACCTGTGGTTATAGACAATGAGGAACATACTGATGAAGATGAGACGCAGATACCCGATTGGGATGACAACTTAAATATTCGGTCAGGGCAAGAAGAGGCTCGGTCTGAGGGGGAGGGGAGTGCAAACACAACAATTGATGATGACTTTCTAGATCCCACCTACTGTCAACCCCCAGTCAGGCACTCGAGGAGGTCAACAGAGGCGGTGGAGGAGGATGCAACCGACGACGAAGTTACCTTGCGCCTTCCTGGACAGAGTCGGAGCACTGGTAGCACGTCTACAACTGCATCCTCAGCCACCACTCTGCCTATGAGCATTATTCGGGGTGGATCAACAGGTCGCATGGCCTCTAAGCCTTGCCTAGCCTGGTCCTTTTTTCACATCGAAAAAGATCGCCCAACTCATGTGATATGTAACATTTGTCATGATTCTGTTAGTAGAGGTCAAAACCTCAGCAGTTTGACAACTTCTTCCATGAATCGTCACATGACTAAATATCATAAGTCCCGGTGGGAAGCTCACCGTGCTGCAATGCGGCCTAGCGGAGCGAACCATCCACCGCCCGCCCCTTCCAGTGCATCCGCGCGCTCTTCATCTTCTAGGACTGTGGGGACAGCTGTCACACCTGTTTTTCCACGCAAAACTTCCAACCCTGTAACCGCAACAGGCAGTTTGCTTGTAAGGTCGTCAGTTGGTTTGGAAGGGGAAACAAGTGAGTGTGTACAGCTCTCTCAGACATCGATAGCACCAACGTTGGATGAAGGCAACATCATGTCTCCGCCTGCACTTTCCTCACAAACCTGCATTTTTCCAGGGACACCCTACTCAACACCGTCTACACACAGCAGCCAGATCTCTGTCCCTCAGATGTGGTCAAATAAAAGGCCACTTCCTCCGACCCATGACAAAGCTAAGAGGTTGACTCTATCCCTCTGTAAGCTGTTGGCTACCGAAATGCTGCCTTTCCGCCTAGTGGACACACAGGATTTTAGAGACCTTATGTCTGTCGCTGTGCCCCAGTACCAGATGCCTAGTCGCCACTACTTCTCTAAGAAAGGTGTGCCCGCGCTACACCAGCATGTCGCACACAACATCACCGCTTCCTTGAGAAACTCTGTGTGTGAACGGGTGCATTTCACCACCGATACTTGGACCAGTAAGCATGGACAGGGACGTTACATGTCGCTGACTGGGCACTGGGTAACTATGGTGATAGATGGTGAAGGGTCTGCTGCACAAGTCTTGCCGTCCCCACGACTTGTGTGTCAATCCTCTGTCTGTCCAAGTTCCGCCACTGCTTCTGCATCCTCCACCTCATCTGGGTCCTCCACCTCCGCCCCAAGCCTGCCTGGTCAGGCCACCAGCGTTCTCACTGCGCAGAAGGAATCACGCACCCCTCATTACTATGCTGGCAGCAGAGCGCAACGGCATCAGGCGGTCTTTAGCTTGACATGTCTTGGTAATAAGAGTCACACAGCTGAGGAGTTGTGGTCAGCTCTGCGGTCCGAGTTTAATAAATGGTTGTCTCCACTCAACCTGCAGCCTGGTAAGGCCGTGTGCGACAATGCTGCAAACCTGGGTGCGGCCCTTCGCCTGGGCAAGGTGACACACGTACCTTGTATGGCTCACGTGTTGAACCTTGTCGTGCAGCAATTTTTAACACACTATCCCGGCCTAGATGGCCTTCTGAACAGGGCACGAAAACTGTCTGCTCACTTCCGCCGTTCAAGCGCCGCAGCTGAGCGACTTGCATCGCTCCAGAAGTCTTTCGGCCTGCCGGTTCATCACCTGAAATGCGATGTGGCGACACGCTGGAATTCAACTCTCCACATGTTACAGCGACTGTGGCAGCACCGCAGAGCCCTGGTGCAATACGTCATGACGTATAGCCTGGGCCAACGAGATGCAGAGGTGGGGCAGAGCACCCTGATGGAGTGGTCTCAGATCAAGGACCTATGCACCCTTCTGCACAGTTTCGACATGGCGACGAATATGTTTAGCGCTGACAATGCCATTATCAGCATGACGATTCCAGTCATTTACATGCTGGAGCACACGCTAAACACTATTCGGAGTCAGGGGGTGGGACAACATGAAGGGGAGGAACTACAGGAGGATTCATATGCGCAAGGGACAACAACATCACCAAGGTCCAGACGTTCATCATCACCAACGCAGCAGGCATGGGACCAAGGGGGACAGGGATCGACAAGGGCGCATAGTAGCAGGCGAAATGTTGAGCAAGGTGCAGGAGAACATGAAGAAATGGAGGACGAACTGTCCATGGACATGGAAGACTCAGCGGATGAGGGAGACCTTGGTCAAATTTCAGTTGAAAGAGGTTGGGGTCAGATGTCAGAGGAAGAAAGAACGGGTAGCACCTCTATGCCACAAACACAGCGTGGACTTGGTCCGCATGGCTGCGCAAGACACATGAGTGCCTTTTTGTTGCACTACCTCCAACATGACAGTCGTATTGTCAAAATTAGAAGTGATGATGACTACTGGATTGCCACACTATTAGATCCCCGGTACAAGTCCAAATTTTGTGACATAATTCCAGCCATAGAAAGGGACGCACGTATGCAGGAGTATCAGCAGAAGCTGTTACTAGATCTTAGCTCAGCTTTTCCACCAAACAACCGTGCAGGTGCAGGGAGTGAATCTCCCAGTTGTAACTTGACAAACATGGGACGGTCTCGTCATCTTCAACAGTCTACCCGTACCAGTAGGACCGTATCTGGTGCCGGTAACAGCAATTTTATGGAATCTTTTCATAATTTTTTTAGACCCTCTTTTGCAAGGCCACCAGAGACAACAAGTCTGACACATAGTCAACGGCTGTAGAGGATGATACAGGAGTATCTCCAAATGAACATCGATGCCATGACTGTGCAACTGGAGCCTTGCTCCTTTTGGGCTTCAAACCTAGAAAAATGGCCAGAGCTCGCAAATTACGCCTTGGAGATTTTGTCGTGTCCAGCTGCCAGCGTTGTCTCTGAACGTGTATTCAGTGCTGCTGGGTGTGTGCTGACAGATAAGCGCACGCGTCTGTCCAGTGACAATGTGGACAGACTGACGTTCATCAAAATGAACAAGTCATGGATCCAGAAGGAATTTACTACCCCTGTGTCATCCTGGGGAGAGTAAATGCTTGTTGATTTGGAATGTGCTTGATGCAAATCAAAACATCCTGTTTGCAACTAGGGCACAAGTGCTGCCACTGAATGGGTGGGTGTGTGGGGCCCAATTTTTGGAAAAAAAGGGAGACTCCGCTTGGAGTAACCCTTGCTTACATTGTTTTTAAAAGAAGCCAAGATGAACAGAGCTGGGATCAGGAAAGACTTTGCTACCTACCCTGGTGTCATCCTGGGGACGGTTAATTATGGCGTATTTTTGAATGTGCTTGATGCAAATCTAGCTGTGAAGTGTACAACTGGGGCACAAGTGCTGCCACTGAATGGGTGGGTGTGTGGGGCCCAATTTTTGGAAAAAAAGGGAGACTCCGCTTGGAGTAACCCTTGCTTGCTGTGTTTTTAAAAGAAGCCAAGATGAACAGAGCTGGGATCAGGAAAGACTTTGCTACCTACCCCGGTGTCATCCTGGGGACGGATAAGAATGACGTATTTTTGAATGTGCTTGATGCAAATCTAGCTGTGAAGTGTACAACTGGGGCACAACTGCTGCCACTGAATGGGTGGGTGTGTGGGGCCCAATTTTTGGAAAAAAAGGGAGACTCCACTTGGAGTAACCCTTGCTTGCTGTGTTTTTAAAAGAAGCCAAGATGAACAGAGCTGGGATCAGGAAAGACTTTGCTACCTACCCCGGTGTCATCCTGTGGACGGATAAGAATGACGTATTTTTGAATGTGCTTGATGCAAATCTAGCTGTGAAGTGTACAACTGGGGCACAACTGCTGCCACTGAATGGGTGGGTGTGTGGGGCCCAATTTTTGGAAAAAAAGGGAGACTCCGCTTGGAGTAACCCTTGCTTGCTGTGTTTTTAAAAGAAGCCAAGATGAACAGAGCTGGGATCAGGAAAGACTTTGCTACCTACCCCGGTGTCATCCTGGGGACGGATAAGAATGACGTATTTTTGAATGTGCTTGATGCAAATCTAGCTGTGAAGTGTACAACTGGGGCACAACTGCTGCCACTGAATGGGTGGGTGTGTGGGGCCCAATTTTTGGAAAAAAAGGGAGACTCCGCTTGGAGTAACCCTTGCTTGCTGTGTTTTTAAAAGAAGCCAAGATGAACAGAGCTGGGATCAGGAAAGACTTTGCTACCTACCCCGGTGTCATCCTGGGGACGGATAAGAATGGCGTATTTTTGAATGTGCTTGATGCAAATGTAGCTGTGAAGTGTACAACTAGGGCACAACTGCTGCCACTGAAGGGGTGGGTGTGTGTGGGGCCCAATTTTTGGAAAAAAGGGAGACTCCGCTTGGAGTAACCCTTGCTTACATTGTTTTTAAAAGAAGCCAAGATGAACAAGTCATGGGTCAGCAAAGACTTTGCTACCTACCCCGGTGTCATCCTGGGGATGGATAAGAATGGCGTATTTTTGAATGTGCTTGATGCAAATGTAGCTGTGAAGTGTACAACTAGGGCACAACTGCTGCCACTGAAGGGGTGGGTGTGTGTGAGGCCCAATTTTTGGAAAAAAGGGAGACTCCGCTTGGAGTAACCCTTGCTTGCTGTGTTTTTAAAAGAAGCCAAGATGAACAGAGCTGGGATCAGGAAAGACTTTGCTACCTACCCCGGTGTCATCCTGGGGACGGATAAGAATGGCGTATTTTTGAATGTGGTTGATGCAAATGTAGCTGTGAAGTGTACAACTAGGGCACAACTGCTGCCACTGAAGGGGTGGGTGTGTGTGGGGCCCAATTTTTGGAAAAAAGGGAGACTCCGCTTGGAGTAACCCTTGCTTACATTGTTTTTAAAAGAAGCCAAGATGAACAAGTCATGGGTCAGCAAAGACTTTGCTACCTACCCCGGTGTCATCCTGGGGATGGATAAGAATGGCGTATTTTTGAATGTGCTTGATGCAAATGTAGCTGTGAAGTGTACAACTAGGGCACAACTGCTGCCACTGAAGGGGTGGGTGTGTGTGGGGCCCAATTTTTGGAAAAAAGGGAGACTCCGCTTGGAGTAACCCTTGCTTGATGTGTTTTTAAAAGAAGCCAAGATGAACAGAGCTGGGATCAGGAAAGACTTTGCTACCTACCCCGGTGTCATCCTGGGGACGGATAAGAATGACGTATTTTTGAATGTGCTTGATGCAAATCTAGCTGTGAAGTGTACAACTGGGGCACAACTGCTGCCACTGAATGGGTGGGTGTGTGGGGCCCAATTTTTGGAAAAAAAGGGAGACTCCGCTTGGAGTAACCCTTGCTTGATGTGTTTTTAAAAGAAGCCAAGATGAACAGAGCTGGGATCAGGAAAGACTTTGCTACCTACCCCGGTGTCATCCTGGGGACGGATAAGAATGGCGTATTTTTGAATGTGCTTGATGCAAATGTAGCTGTGAAGTGTACAACTAGGGCACAACTGCTGCCACTGAATGGGTGGGTGTGTGGGGCCCAATTTTTGGAAAAAAAGGGAGACTCCGCTTGGAGTAACCCTTGCTTGCTGTGTTTTTAAAAGAAGCCAAGATGAACAGAGCTGGGATCAGGAAAGACTTTGCTACCTACCCCGGTGTCATCCTGGGGACGGATAAGAATGACGTATTTTTGAATGTGCTTGATGCAAATCTAGCTGTGAAGTGTACAACTGGGGCACAACTGCTGCCACTGAATGGGTGGGTGTGTGGGGCCCAATTTTTGGAAAAAAAGGGAGACTCCGCTTGGAGTAACCCTTGCTTGCTGTGTTTTTAAAAGAAGCCAAGATGAACAGAGCTGGGATCAGGAAAGACTTTGCTACCTACCCCGGTGTCATCCTGGGGACGGATAAGAATGACGTATTTTTGAATGTGCTTGATGCAAATCTAGCTGTGAAGTGTACAACTAGGGCACAACTGCTGCCACTGAAGGGGTGGGTGTGTGTGGGGCCCAATTTTTGGAAAAAAGGGAGACTCCGCTTGGAGTAACCCTTGCTTACATTGTTTTTAAAAGAAGCCAAGATGAACAGAGCTGGGATCAGGAAAGACTTTGCTACCTACCCCGGTGTCATCCTGGGGACGGATAAGAATGGCGTATTTTTGAATGTGCTTGATGCAAATGTAGCTGTGAAGTGTACAACTAGGGCACAACTGCTACCACTGAAGGGGTGGGTGTGTGTGTGGCCCAATTTTTGGAAAAAAGGGAGACTCCGCTTGGAGTCACCTTGCGGTGTTTTACATGATTTTAGAAGGGCGTGCCATGCCTATATCTGTGTGTCCTCCTCTTTTTCCTTGTCCAGCTGTTTTGTTTTCGCATGAGTATATGTCCTTGTCACTTTCCAATGTGTTTGAGTTGTTTGTCACCTTTAGGACACCTTTGAGGGTGTTTTCTAGGTGTTTTTCTGTGTTTGTGATTGCCTGCCATTGTTTCCTATGCAGTTCGAGTTCGGTTCGTCGAACGTTCGACGAACCGAACTCGAACGGGAGGTCCGTTCGGCGAACCAACCTCGAGCCGAACCGCGACCGGTTCGCTCATCTCTACCCGTTTGCCACTGCACCAGGGCACGGGATGAGCTGGGGTGAAGCGCCAGGATTGGCGCATCTAGTGGATGCGCCACGTCTGGGGTGCCTGCGGCCTGCTATTTTTAGGCTGTGAAGGCCCAATAACTATGGACCTTCCCACCCTGAGAATACCAGACCACAGCTGTCCGCTTTACCTTGGCTGGTGATCCAATTTGGGGGGACCCTACTTTTATTGTGTAATTATTAATATTTATAAAATAATTATAAAAAAATAGCCTGAGGGGACCTCCACATTGGATCCCCAACCACGGTAAAGCTGCCAGCTGTGGTTTTCAGGCTATAGCCGTCTGCTTTACCCTAGCTGGCTATCAAAAATGGGGGGACCCAATGTCATTTTTTTTTTTTAACTATTTTTTAACTAGAAAAAATTAATGGGCTTCCCTGTATTTTGATTGCCAATCAAGGTAACGGCAGGCAGATGTGGGTGGAAACCCATAGCTGTCTGCTTTATCTGCGCTGAGAATCAAAAATACCGCGGAGCGCTACGTCATTTTTTTTAAAGATTTATTTTTACAGCACTGTGATGTCCAGCAATCAAAATACAGGGAAGCCCATTTTGTTTTTAGTTATTTAAATAAATAATTTAAAAAAATATATATGGGCTCTCGCTGCATTTTTTGTATTGCTAGCTAAGGGTAATCCAAGCAGCTACTGGCTGCTAACCCCCACTGCTTGGTGTTACCTTCACTGGCAATGGAAAATCCAGGGAAGCATTTTTTATTTTTTTTGCCAAAAAACTACAAAAAAAGGACGTGAGCTTCGCCATATTTTTGTATGCTAGCCAGGTATAGCAGGCAGGTGCTGGAAGAGTTGGATACAGTGCCAGAAGATGGCGCTTCTATGAAAATGCCATTTTCTGAGGCGGCTGCAGACTGCAATTCGCAGCAGTGGGGCCCAGAAAGCTCAGGCCAACCTGTGCTGCGGATTCCAATCCCAAGCTGCCTAGTTGTACCTGGCTGGACACAAAAATGGGGCGAAGCCTATGTCATTTGTTTTCTAATTATTTCATGAAATTCATGAAATAATAAAAAAAGGGCTTCCCTTTATTTTTGGTTCCCAGCCGGGTACAAATAGGCAACTGGGGGTTGGGGGCAGCCGTACCTGGCTGCTGTACCTGGCTAGCATACAAAAATATGGCGAAGCCCACATAATTTTTTCAGGGGGCAAAAAACTTCTGCATACAGTCCTGGATGGAGTATGCTGAGCCTTGTAGTTCTGCAGCTGCTGTCTGTCTTTATGGAGAAGAGCAGACAGCAGCTGCAGAACTACAAGGCTCAGCATACTCCATCCAGGACTGTATGCAGAAGTTTTTTGTCCACCAAAAAAATGACGTGGGCTTCGCCATATTTTTGTATGCTAGCCAGGTACAGCAGGCAGCCACGGGCTGCCTCCAACCCCCAGTTGCCTATTTGTACCCGGCTGGGAACCAAAAATATAGGGAAGCCCGTTTTTTTTAATTATTTCACTTATTTCATGAAATAATTAAAAAACAAATGACGTGGGCTTCGCCCCATTTTTGTGTCCAGCCAGGTACAACTAGGCAGCTGGGGATTGGAATCCGCAGCACAGGTTAGCCCGAGGTTTCTGAGCGCCTCTGCTGCGAATTTCAGTCCGCAGCCGTCCCAGAAAATGGCGCTGTCATAGAAGCGCCATCATCTGGCGCTGTATCCAACTCTTCCAACAGCCCTGGAGCCGGGTGGCTTGTTGGGTAATCATGAGTTAATACTGGCTTTGTTTTACTAGCCAGTAGTAAGCCAGAGATTCTTAATGTCAGGCACGTTTGACCCGGCCATTAAGAATCTCCAATAAAGGGTTAAAAAAAAGACACCACAGAGAGAAAAAAATACTTTAATAGAATTAAATACACAGACACATTAGAGACTCCATCTTTATTACCCCCTGTCAGCCCTCCACGATCCATGGTCTTCTGTCTTTCTCGTTCAACAAATGCAGCTCTACCACATCACTGCTGCATGGGGGAAGACACTGCTTCCCGTGGAGCCTTCACTCTGTGAAGGCTCCACGGGAAGCAGCGTGCAGCCTTCACTCCGTGAGAGATCAGTGCTGCTAGCGGTAACGCTGACAGACGCGTTACCATAGCAACGGTGCTCCCGGAGCCGCGGTTAGCGGTGACGTCATCGCTATCTGCGTTGCTATGGCAACGGTGATCTCCGTTAATGACCGGCTGTGTCAGCCGGTCCCTAACGGAACGGGGAGTCGACCGTGTGCTATAGCATGTCGCCGGTACACGGCGATACACAAATGTGCACCGTGTACCGGAGAGATGCACTCGCAGGTCCTACATGACGCGTCATAGTCATGTGACCAGTCTGTAGCCAATGAAATAATAGCCACGTGACTGGTCACATGGCTATTTTGACGTCACGATAGGTCCTGCATCACTGCTGGCAGTGCTGGTCACTGGGAGGATTCAGCGATCATCGGATCGAATAGCGGCAGGAGACAGAGTGCAGGAGGGATTGCGGGGACCGGTAAGTGTTATGGCAATGTTTATTAACTGTATGTGTACATTTATAATGCATTTTTATGTGTTTGTGATTGCCTCCCATTATATCCTATAGGATCGAGTTTGGTTCGACGAACCGAACTCGAACGGGACCTCCGTTCGACGAACCGAACTCGAGCCGAACCACGGCCGGTTCACTCATCTCTAATCATAACTCACTTCCTGTTACAGCCAGAAGAGAGCTGCCTGTAACAGAAGACGAGTTTTTCTGCTGATCTGTGCTGTGCATCTCTGATCTACAGAAATTAATCAGTGATCAGACTGCTGACCCTAGGGGGACTACTTAAATAAAAAAAAGTTTTAAAAATATATAAAAAAATAAAAGTTCAAAACACACTCCATTTGCCAAATTGAAAATTAACACTAGTACTACTGAGGTAGTCATTTTGACTACTTCGCACTATGTAGTTCTAGTAGGTGTCACGAGTCCAGTAGTTCTAGTGTTAAAGGGTTAAAAAATAAAAAATATACATATATTTGGTATCACCAAATTCAGAAACGCCTGCTCTATCAAAGTATATAATCAAGTAATCTGATCAGTAAATGGCGTAGCGTTAAGAAAATTCCAAACACCAAAATTACGTTTTTTGGTCATTGCAATTTTACAAAAAATATCAGCCAGCAGCCGCCCAGAATTGCCGCATCCATTAGATGCGACAGTCCCGGCTCATCCCGATTGCCCTGATGCGGTAGCAATCGGGGTAATAAGGAGTTAATGTCAGCAGCCCATAGCTGCCACTAAGTCCTAGCTTAGTGATGGCAGGCATCTATGAGACACCCCCTCATCACTAAACTGTAGTGAAAGTAAATAAACACAAACAGCCAAAAAATCCTTTATTTGAAATAACACACAAAAAAAGCCCCCTCTTTCACCACTTTATTAATCCCTAAAACACTCCTCCAGGTCCAACGTAATCCACACGACGTCCCACGACGCATCCAGCTCTGCTACATCTGACAGTCACAGGGAGTGGCTATAGAGCCTGACCGCTCTCCGTGAGGGTCAGGCCGCAAGTGAAGTGAGCCACGCGGTATAAGTGGTGACTTCAGCTGTCACCGCACATCACCTGACTGAAGTCACCACTGATCTCGCTCTCACTTCAGCCGCGGCCTGATATGTGGTCACAAGTGGAGGACTCCCGCTCTATACTCACCTTTCCTCACATGCAGCATCGCTCATCTTCCTTTCTGTGCCAGCAGCAGCGCCGCTGACCTGTGTGGAGCCGTGCGCAGAGCGATGATGTCATCACTGTGCGCACCGCTCTCCAAACACATCAGCGGGCAGGCAGACAGGGGGTCATCGCAATGCTGCAGGGAATAGTGACCGGTGAGTACACTTATTCACTGCCCCCTGCGCTGATGATGATGCAGTTAATATAGCCACGCATGATCACTCCAGGCTGTAGTTGCCAGGTTTGATCACTTGGGCCGGCTGTTAATTATGTGCGCATCCTCGCCCATCATCCCACCCGCCTGTCAGCGCTGGCTTCAGCGCTGAAAGATGTTGGGCGTCGGGATGCAGTGCATATGAAAAGAGATAATGAGCGGGCCCACGTGGTCACGGTAGGCGCTGCTATAGCCTGCTCATGCTGCCGATGACCCGCTCCACCACTACCGCACCCCAATTCACCCGCTCCACCACCACTGTACAGCAGCTATCTGACTATAAGACGCACCCCCCACTTTCCCCCAAAATTTTGGGGAAAAACAGTATGTCTTATAGTCCGAAAAATACGGTAATCTTGTGCTCAACGTGTCTTTCTTCACCTTTAACAATTGTGAAGGTCCTTATTCCATTCTGTAGGACAGCCTAAGGTTATTATCCTGCAGTACATCCTTCAGGTAATTAACAATTAAGTGTTAAGGGTACTTTACACACTGCGACATCGCTAGCGATGTGAAATTCTAGATCGCAAGTGCGATCCTTCGAGATCGCACATAGGTCATTTTACACATGTGCGATCTCAAAAGATCGCACTTGCGATCTAGAATTTCACATCGCTAATGAGATCGCTAGCGATGTCGCAGTGTGTAAAGTACCCTTTAGAATCCCTCCATACAGCTCTCTTTTTTTTGTTTGGTTTTTGTAATTTTAATTGAACTAAATGTTATTATTTATGTTTAATTTAAATTTTATTTTTAATTATGTGGACGTTTTATATAGTTAGATCTGTGTTTTTGGATCATACACTGTTTTTTAATAAAAGCATGCACGTATATTCCGGCTCACTTTTTTTTTGCTTTACTGTTTTTTTAAAGTCTGTTGCGCTTTCAGGTCTGTTACTACCCACCTTTTTTTAAATGTCAAGGCGGGTATATATAACTCTGATCTGTTACCTGAATACAGTGTGGATTATTTTGTCCTGATGAAGGAGAATTTGATCTCTGAAATGCATATACTGATTAAAACTTCAAGTTCTCAAATCAGCGTCTTGATCCTTTCGGCATTAGCATGGCATTAACCATTTGTTCTCCAGAAAAATGGTATAATCTGCAGGTAGAGCTGTGGAAGCTGTTTTAGGCTAAGACCCCACTTTTCTTTTTACCTGCTTTTTCAACTGCAGCGTTTAATGCCAAAATGGATGTGTTCTGGTTTTCAAAAATAGCAACAAGAAGAGGAGATAAAAACTCCCCCAAAAATGTATTATAAAATGTACTCACAGCGAAAAAGGGCAACCAGTCCAGTTAGCCCAGGACAACACATTTAATGCACAAACAGGATGCAGACAAGCCTCTCAACATGATGGACACTTCACAGGTGCAAAACCCAAATGGCAAAAACAATTGACATGTCAATTGTTTTTGCCATTTGCGTTTAAAACTGCAAAGCAGAGTTTTTGCCCAAATTTCTGCCACAAAAAGGCTGCAGTTTGAACTGCATAGTGGGGTTTAGAAACCCAAATTCCCATAGACTAAGCTTGAAAAGCAGAACACATCCATTTTGGCATTAAACGCTGCAGTTAAAAAAGCAGATAAAAAGCAGGTAAAAAGCAAAGTCTTAGCCTAAGGCGGGCTTTGCACACTACGACATCGCAGGTGCAATGTCGGTGGGGTCAAATTGAAAGTGACGCACATCCGGCATCGCATGCGACATCGTAATGTGTAAAGCCTAGATGATACGATTAACGAGCGCAAAATCGTCGTAATCATATCATCGGTGCAGCGTCGGCGTAATCCATAATTACGCTGACGCGATGGTCCGATGTTGTTCCTCGCTCCTGCGGCAGCACACATCGCTGTGTGTGAAGTCTCAGGAGCGAGGAACATCTCCTACCGGCGTCACCGCGGCTTCCGTAGGATATGCGGAAGGAAGGAGGTGGGCGGGATGTTTACATCCTGCTCATCTCCGCCCCTCCGCTTCCATTGGCCGCCTGCCGTGTGATGTCGCAGTGACGCCGCACGACCCGCCCCCTTAATAAGGAGGCGGGTCGCCGGCCAGAGCGACGTTCGCAGGGCAGGTGAGTGCATGTGAAGCCGGCGTAGCGATAATTTTCGCTACGCCAGCTTTCACAAGATATTGTACCTGCGACGGGGGCGGGGACTATCGCATACGACATCGCTGCATCGGCTTGCGATGTCGCAACGTGCAAAGCCCGCCTAGCTCGTGTTTGATACAGTGGTTGTGACTTCTCACAACCCAATAAGGTGAGCCTTCTTTTGTCGATTCCCCCTGGTGTCCACAAGGTAAAACCCCATTCTGCCTCTTTTTCTCCAGGTTTATAAATTTATTTTGAAGGCGGTGAAAATATTACCAAGACTGTAAAAAATGTAAAACATTTTCAATATGGAATAGCAACAGTATGTGGCCGGCTGCAAATTTAACATTTCTAACCTTTATTTTGCCTATGTATTTTAGAAGTATAATTTCAATAAGCAAGATTAACAAATTTCAATGAGTTTGCCATAGTACACAGGCACTGAATGACTTGCTTAATAGATCCAGCTTCATTGTAAAATACATAAAAAATCTGTCATGATTCGCCTCCCTATCCACATGGCTAGGGGGCGGAGCCTTCTCTCGGGCCTCACTTCAGGCCGCTGGATGCCTTAAAAGCTGACACTTACAGTGAACCAGCGCCGGCTATAAGCTTAGCTCTGCTTTGCCTGTGATGGCTGGTCCTGTGAGTGATATCCTGATCTGTCTGTTCCTGTGCCCTTTTCTGTGTTCTGTCCCCTGGTCATCCCTCCTGTCCTGTGTGCCCCCTCCTATTTCCCACTCGGTTGCTTCCTCCGGTACTGACCTTAGCCTGACTTTGACTTCGCTTCTGCTTGCTCCTCCGGTCCTGCTTCTGCCCGTACGGTGTTTGACCCAGCCTGTCTGACTATTCCTCACAAACCCTGCAGTTCTGCCTCTCAGCTGTGCTGATTAGGCAGTGCATGAGAACGCTGTGCATTTCCTTCCTGGTTCTCATTGCTCTGTGTAGTGTCGTCTGCTGCAGAGCTCTGGCTCCCCCTGGTGGCAGCATTACAGTATAGCCGGCCCCAATAAGCTTTATCTCCCATAGGGAAAAAAAAAAAAAAAGCCATTTAATTCTTGGTAGTGGGATCCAACTTTGCAGGATAACAAACTGTAATGGATCCACTCAGTACTTTGTGCAAGCAAGTAGCCAACTTTACGCAGCTGGTGCAGGATTTGGCTGCAGAGCATCGCACCCTGGTTGCTTCACACCACATTCTGCAGAGTGAGGCTTCTGCTTCTGCGAGGGCCACCTCAGTGGCAGTTACCTCACAAACCGTAGGACAGCATAGTCCCACTGATGTCCAACTGACCTCCCCCGAACCCACGGTGATGCTCCCCGATAAATTCTCGGGGCAGAAAACCTATTTCGGACATTTAGGGAGAGTTGCAGGCTTCTTTTCACTTTCCGGCCTCGGTCCTCGGGGAATGAAACCCAGCGGGTGGGGATCATCATGTCGTTACTTAGAGGGGGTCCCCAGACCTGGGCGTTTTCCCTACCCCCTTCGGCCCCGGAACGGCATTCGGTTGACCTCTTCTTTGACTCCCTCGAGGTGATATATGACGAACCAGACCGTGTACGGGTGGCTGAGGACAAGATCATGTGTCTCACTCAGGGAAACCACACTGCTGAGCTATATGGTTCTGAGTTTCGGCAGTGGTCCACTGAGGTACGATGGAATGATTCTGCACTCAGGTGCCAATTCCGGAGAGGTCTTTCGGACTCCCTGAAAGAAGCTTTGGCTCTGCACCCTCCTCCCAGCACCTTGGATGATGCGATGACGGAGGCAGTTCGTATGGACCGCAGATTACGGGAAAGAAGGGGAACCATGCGTGAGATTCTGCCCCCTCTACCTATGGCACCTTATTTGCCGGCTATGGAACACATGGAAGTTGGATCCATCAGTCCAGATGAGAAGGAGAGGAGAAGACAACGGGATCTCATGCTGTGCTTCTATTGTGGACACCATGGACACTGGAGGAAAGACTGCCTGGCTTGCCCCTCCGCTAAACAGTCGTCGGGAAACTTTTAAGTCTGGGTAACGGTCGAGGAGGTTTCCCAGACTATCAGGTACCTTTCCTCTCCTCCAATAAGATACTTCTGAATGTCGACCTCCGGGTCAAGGAGTCGGTCTGGTCTGCTACTGCCTTTGTTGACTATGGGTCAGCTATGAACTTCATTGACTCTGAGTTGGTCCAAAGATTAGAGTTAGGGACAGTGAGGTTAGAAGGACCCATTCAACTCCTGGCAATTGATAAAACACCGCTGCCTCAAAACCTCATTCGGTTTGCTACAGAAAAATTTACTCTGGTGATCGGGTCTCTGCATTCTGAAACTATTTCTTGTTTTGTAATGGCCAATCTCCCTGCTGGCTTAGTGTTGGGGTATCCATGGTTAAGGTTACATAATCCCGTTATTGATTGGGAGTGTTGTACCATAGTCAAATGGAGTCCTGCTTGTCATAAAAGGTGTTTACAATCTGTACCTGTGTTCTCTGTAAGTCCTGAGGGTCTTCCGGAATACCTGAGGGACTACAGAGACGTATTCTCCGGAACAGAGGCCGAGGTTTTGCCGCCTTATTGCCCATATGACTGTGCCATTGATTTACTTCCCAATACCAAATTACCCAAGGCCCGTTTATATCACCTCTCGGGTCCAGAAAGGGCTGCTATGAAATCATACATATCTGATAGTATACGTAAAGGGCATATCCGTCCTTCTTCTTCCCCTGTGGCTGCTGGGTTCTTTTTTGTAAAGAAGAAGGACGGAGGATTAAGGCCATGTCTCGATTTCCGAGAATTAAACAAAATTACTTTGAAAAACACGTATCCGCTTCCACTCATCCCTGATCTCTACAACCAACTCTCTGAAGCCCGGTGGTTTACCAAACTAGATCTCAGGGGGGCCTATAATCTTATATGTATTAGAGAAGGGGATGAGTGGAAAACGGCCTTTCTGACGTCAGAGGGGTTATTCGAGAATTTGGTGATGCCTTTTGGTCTAACAAATGCCCCTGCTGTGTTTCAAAATTTCATCAACGATATCTTCTCTGATTTTCTTGGTCGTTTTGTGGTCATCTACCTCGATGACATTGTGATTTATTCTGCCGATAGAGATACGCATATTATGCATGTTCGCTCAGTATTACAGAGATTGCGTGATAACCATCTGTTTGCCAAGCTTGAAAAATGTGTTTTCTCTGTTCAGGAAATAGCCTTTCTTGGGTTACTCCTTTCTCGTGATGGGTTTAAAATGGACCCAGGAAAGGTGCAGGCTATCGTGGATTGGGTGCAACCCAGGGATATCAAGGCGCTACAACGCTTTTTGGGTTTCGCTAATTATTATCGAAGGTTCATTAAGGGGTTTTCTCAAATTGCCAAGCCATTGACTGATCTTACATGGAAAGGGGCGGATCTGCAGAACTGGTCGCAAACGGCTGTCCAGGCCCTTCTTGAGTTAAAGGACCGGTTCATGTCCACCCCAGTCCTGGTACAGCCTGACCTCGAGGCGCCGTTTGTTGTTGAGGTGGACGCCTCAGAGGTGGGGGTGGGAGCTGTTCTCTCTCAGGGCCCTGCTACTCTGACTAATCTGCGACCATGTGCGTTCTTCTCCAAGAAATTCACTCCAGCTGAGAGGAACTATGATGTAGGTAACCGTGAATTATTGGCGGTAAAGTTGGCATTCGAAGAATGGAGGCTTTTTTTGGAGGGTGCTGTTCACCGTATTACTGTCATCACTGATCATAAAAACCTCGTGTGACGCCCTGGGCAAGCCAGGGGTCACAGGTCATCACACCACCACACCCTACACCCCAGTTAGGAACATCTAAGCTACCTAAAATCCTTGTTGCCTTCCTCCAGGAGCTGGTGTCCACACCAGGGGGTGGGCCAGGTGGTTGGCTCCGCCCACCAGGAGTTCACAGCCCTGGAGGCGGGAAGAACCAGGCAGTTAGAGTTTGGAGGAGGAAGTGGAAGCAGTTTTAGCTCAGGGAGAGCTTGAGTAAACAGTGGAGTTAAGTAGAAGTGAAGTGAAGGGGAGAAGGAGGAAAGTAAGAGTAGTGACAGTTTGTAAAGCCTGAAGTTGGTCCGGCTGTGTGCCCCGGACATAGACAGCAAGGTCAGCAGACGGCGGTGATAGTCTGGAGGGGGACTGCTCGGAGGTTGCTGGAAGGACCGTGGACAGGTAGTGGCCCGGCGGTCTGGAGCAGTATACGAAGAACAGTCAGCACCAGGGCAGGGGCCTCTTGGATCCTGGCAAGGCTTGGAGTCGCCATAATTTGCCAAATCCGTCAGTGAAGGGGACGTCTGTCTCCAAACAACCAAGTCCCGATTGAAGGCAACAGTCCAACCGTAACAGAGAGACACCGCCACCGCCAGGGCACAAGTTTCTCAGGGCCAGCGCCTGCGGGCAAAGTAGGGCTCCTCCGGCCCATATCCAAGCCGGGGAGCGGGTTACCGGTGGGAACCCATCGCAACCAACATCAACTCAGGTGCAGGACAGAGGGACCGTCACCGTCACCTACTGGGGAAAGCAAGTGCAGCTGTCCGTGGGAACCGTCTTTCCAGCCGTGTGTTTTACCGAGAACTGTGTCATCGTCTCAGGCTGAGTGAGTACCACAGTGCCGCAAGGCACAGCGCTGCCCCCGCGTCCTTGCGCCCACCAAGCCCTGCATCTCCCACCTCATCACTGGGCCCCGGGATCACCAACCCCTACCCACGGAGGGGCAACATAACAACTAGCTGCTCACTACCATCATTCCCGGGATCCTCATACAGAGCAGCGGTGGTGCCAACAAATCACCACAACCGTGGGTGGCGTCACGGACAATAAACTATCCCAAATCCCAATCCCCTTTCACTCACCGGCGATGAGCGCCGCTAGAGTCCCCGGGATCCTGCCCATCGCTCGAGCCACCGAGCAGCAGCAGGCCGCAGCAGCCGCGGCAGCCGGACCCGAGCAGCAGTGGGAGAGCGCGGCGTCCCCTCCTCCGCCCGCGACACTCGCGTATATCGAGTCCGCCAAGAGATTGACGCCTCGACAAGCAAGGTGGGCTCTTTTCTTTTCTAGATTTCATTTTTGTATTACTTTTCGTCCGGGGTCTAAAAACGTGAGGGCAGATGCACTGTCTCGTAGTTTGGACCCGGTGTCACCTCCAGAGCCTCCTTCCTCCATTCTTCCACGAGGGGTGGTGGTCGCTGCCTTGTCATCCGAGTTAGAGGCTGAGGTCAGGGAGGCCCAGTCCTCAGCGCCATCTTCCGCTCCAGACACTAAACTGTTTGTCCCTTTGCACCTCCGGTTACGAGTACTTCAAGAGTTCCATGAGTCCGTACTTAGTGGCCATCCTGGAGTTACAGCCACTTGCAGGGCTGTTTCTCGACTGTTTTGGTGGCCGTCTCTTCACTCAGATGTTGCTCGGTTTGTGTCTGACTGTGCTACATGTGACCGTGCTAAGGTATGTTGTAACCGGCCGGCCGGGGAACTGGTTCGATTACCTGTTCCTGAAAGACCATGGACCCACTTGTCCATGGATTTCATTACGGACCTCCCTGTCTCAAATGGTATGACTGTGATCTGGGTGGTGGTGGATCGTTTTAGTAAACAGGCACATTTTGTTCCCCTCTCCGGTCTACCTTCTGCTGCGACCCTTGACAACCACTTTATTGCCCAGGTGGTTTAGTTACATGGGTTGACCCTGAATATTGTGTCTGACAGGGGGGGTACAATTCATTTCTCGGTTTTGGAGGGCCTTGTGCAGGCGGTTGGAAATTGAGTTGTCCTTCTCGTCCGCCTATCATCCCGAGTCTAATGGGCAGACGGAAAGGACGAATCAGACCCTTGAGCAAATCCTGCAGTGCTTGGTTTCTGCTCAGAAGGAGGATTGGTGTACGTTTTTGCCCCTTGCGGAGTTTGCATTCAATAGCAGAGTCCATCAGTCTACGGGAACGTCTCCCTTCTTCTGTAATTACGGGTTTCACCCTCACCTTGGGACCTTCTCTAGAGTGGATTCGGGGTGTCCAGGGGCCGACTCCATTGTTCAGCATCTGGGGGAGGTGTGGAAGGAGGTACGGCGGTGCATCGTGACGGCTCAACAGTCCCAGAAACGCCAAGTGGACAAACACCATTCTCTGGGACCCCACTTTCAGGTGGGGGACAAAGTGTGGCTGTCCACTCGGAATATCAGGCTCAGGGTTCCATCTGCTAAGTTGGGTCCTAAGTTTATAGGGCCCTATGAGATCATCGAAGTGATCAACCCAGTGGCCTTTCGGTTGCAACTGCCCCAGACCTTGCGTATTCCCAATCTATTTCATACCTCCTTGCTTATGCCATTTGTCCCTTTGGTGGTGGATTCTCAGACCCCTCCGGCTCCGATACTGGTGGACGGTGAGGAGGAGTATGAAATTCAGCATATTATCGACTCTCGTTGGGTTCGTAGTTCCATCCAGTATCTGATTCATTGGAAGGGTTACGGTCCGGAGGACCGGTCCTGGGTGTGGGCTCGCTCCGTGCAGGCTGATCGGTTAATTGCGGCTTTCCACCGTAAGTACCCTGGGAAGCCTGGGGGTCCGGTGGCCCCCCTTGAGGAGGGGGTACGGTCATGATTCGCCTCCCTAGCCACATGGCTAGGGGGCGGAGCCTTCTCTCGGGCCTCACTTCCGGCCCCTGGATGCCTTAAAAGCTGATACTTCCAGTGAACCAGCGCCGGCTATAAGCTTAGCTCTGCTTTGCCTGTGATTGCTGGTCCTGTGAGTGATATCCTGATCTGTCTGTTCCTGTGCCGCCGTGCCCTTGTCTGTGTTCTGTCCCCTGGTCGTCCCTCCTGTCCTGTGTGCCCCCTCCTATTTCCCACTCTGTTGCTTCCTCCGGTACTGACCTTAGCCTGACTTTGACTTCGCTTCTGCTTGCTCCTCCGGTCCTGCTTCTGCCCGTACAGTGTTTGACCCAGCCTGTCTGACTATTCCTCACAAACCCTGCAGTTCTGCCTCTCAGCTGTGCTGATTAGGCAGTGCATGAGAACGCTGTGCATTTCCATCCTGGTTCTCATTGCTCTGTGTGGTGTCGTCTGCTGCAGAGCTCTGGCTCCCCCTGGTGGCAGCATTACAAAATCACGTTTATTTCATCTTCAGTAAAATCATATTAGTGAAGCAAAAATAATAGTAAAATAAACTACATATTTCAAACCCACTGCGAGATCTAAAGGCTGCTTTACACCAGACAATCTATCGTGCGATAGATCGTCGGGGTCACGGTTTTTGTGACGCACATCTGGCATCGCTGGCGATGCCGGCCTGTGTGACACTTCCTAGCAACGCAGTATCGCTCACAAATCGTGAGTCGTGTACTGCTCGCTAGGTTCCATAATATCGTTTAATTTAGTTGTTCATCGTTTCCGGGGTAGCACACGTCGCTCCGTGTGACACCCCGGGAACGATGAACAGCAGCTCACCTGCGTCACGCGGCCGCCGCCGGCTATATGAAGGAAGGAGGTGGGCGGGATGTTTACGTCCCACTCATCTCCGCCCCTCCGCTTCCATTGGCCGGCAGCCGTGTGACGTCGCTGTGACGCCGAACGTCCCTCCCACTCCAGGAAGTGGACGTTCACCGCCCACAGCGAGGTCGCACGAGAGGTAACTATGTGTGACGGGGGTTACTGACTTTGTGCGACATGGGCAGCGATTTGCCCGTGACGCAAAAAGGACGGGGGCAGGTACGATCGATTGTGAAATTGCACAATCGGTCGTACCGTGTAAAGCCCCCTTTAGTCTTAAGCTATGGATAGGAACCCCACCACCCCCAAACTGGGATGTGTTTTCTGTGAACCAATATGGCATGAAAAGGCAAGGAAGAAGGCAGCCTTTCTGGAGCCCATTCACAAAAAAGCCTTCCTACAATTTGCCAGGGCCCAAGTTGAAAAATATGAAGACTACTTGGATTCTATATTCTGCATGATGAGACCAAGAATGTTTTTGGAAATGATGACTTCAAACCTCTATGGCGTTGCAAAGGTGAGGAGTACAAAGACAAATGCATGATGCCTTCAGTCAAACATAGTGGTGGCAGTGTACTTATATGCAGCAGCATGAGTGCTGCTGGTGTTGGGGAGCTTTCATTGATGGTATCATGAATTCACAGATATACTTCTCCATATTGAAAGAAAAGATATCACTCTGTGCCCTTGGTAGCCGTGCACTTCCCATCAAGACACTGATTGAAAACACACATCTAAGGCCACTGTTACATTTCTGAAGAACAGGGTGAAAGTTATTTAGTGGCCAAGTATGTCTCCTGATCTGAATCCAATCAATCGTGATCAACTCTAGGGAATTCTAAAGAGAAAAGTTGGGCCTCACTCTCCTTCCAGCATCTAGGCTCTAAAAGAGGTCGCTGTTGAAGAATAGAAAAAGATGTTGCAATCACTATGATGCCAATTTGTCCATCCCATGCCTAGAAGACATGACACTGTCCTTAAAAATCATGGGGGTCATACAAAATACTAGATGTGTTGTTTGTTATGTGGAGTGTATTACGTTTTGCTTTAACTAATTTGAGTAAAACTGAAGATTTCAATATGAACATTATTATTAACTTTACTTTCATGCTATGGATTAAATAAATGTTCTATGAAACTCAGTCTTGTCAATGTTGGAAATTATTCTTCTATTCAGTGAGATATTGATTAAAATTTTACTTTTCAAAGGAGGTGTACTCATTTATGCTGAGCAATACATGTATGTACAGATATAAGTAATAGTCATATACATATTCTAGACATTTTCCATAGACAGCAATATCCGGTATACCAATAAGTGCACTTTCCTCAGATTCATACAGAAACAGATAATGAAAAACTACAACTTAAACAATGGACCTGAAAACCTGCAATTTGTGTGGGTGGGAAATAGCTACAGATGATTGTGGCAAGGGAATGTGTTAAAATAAGAAACGGGAGACAAGATTACCTTTCAGATACAGACGATAATGTCACTCATTAAGACAGGTTGTAAACATGCTGCCAGAAGGTAAGACCTACGAATCATAAAAGTGTTAAAAAAATCCCCAGTTATTCACAATAGATTGCAATAACCTGTGTTTTTTCTTTTTTTTATTTATTGATAGTTCATTAATTTCCATGTTGAATTAACATTTTTGAAAAATAATAGGAGGAATTTGATAGTGCTAAATTATGTGTAACAGCATTTTAAAGGGGAAGTAGACCCCCGATAGACCACTCTTGAGCCGGTTTATGAATTTTGTTTATAAAAGTCTACTACAAAGAAGCTCATTCTGTTCTACCTGCAAAATAATACTGCTTAGCCTCCATTGCACTAAGTGACGGAGCATGCTCAGTAGTCTGAACAACCGACTTAGCCTCGGAAATCAGCCTGAGCATGCTCAGTAGGCACAACACAGGACTTAGACACAGACCGAAGTCCAAGTACCTGTGCAAAGAGGCTTTTCGCATTAAGTGTGGGAGCATGCTCAGTAGCCTGAACTGGTACTAACAGGCTGAGCATGCTCACTAGGCCAAACACTGTACTTAGGCTCTGGCTGAGGTAAATCAGCGCGCGCATGTGCCCTAGCCGCCTTCCCACACTTAGATGTGGAGGAATAAGCAGCCAGCTGGATGACCCGAGACACAGCCAAAAATGGCGGCCAGCGCCTGGGTGTAGCAGGAACTGCAGCAGGCTGCTTGCGGCTATGGTGGTGCCGATTCGTAACAATGTCAGGTGCAATATGCACTCAGAACCACGAGCAGTTCTGGGTGTATATTGCTAATCCCTGCCTAACTGTTCCTGTATCTAGTAGCATAGATAAAGAAATATTTATAAAAAGTATTTCTAAAGATCTTTTACCATATACTAATGAGTGAGGGAACTAGTCCCCTGGGTGTTAGTTCCCTTGCCAGTCGCCCCATTAGCATGTTAGTATGTCCCTGTGGGCGTGCTAACATGCTAATGAATGTTCAGCGTCAGAGGAAGATCTCACTCCCCTCTCCACCGCCTTTGCATCTGACGGGGGAATTTCGGCTCAGTGCACATGACCCCGGAATTTGGGTTATGCGCACTACTTCAGTTTAAAGCCGTGACGCGTACACCCGGCTTCATAGTGCACATGACCCAAACTCCACGGTCATGCGCACTAGCCGAAATCCCCCGTTGCGCGACGATGGCGGTCCCACAGGGGCGCACTAACATACTAATAGGGGCGACTGTTTGGGGAAATAACGCCCAGGGGGTTAGTGCCTTCGCTCATTAGCATACGGTAAAAGATCTTAGGAAATACTTTTTCTAAAGATCTCTTTATCTACGCTAGTGTATACAGGGACGGTGTTACGGGGAGCTGTCTGATAATAACTGAAAGGAGTATCAGACAGTCAGGGTCCACCGTGCAAAGACTTTGCTGCAGACTATGGCAGAGTGCAATACCTCTGTTAACTCACAGAAGGATATAATAAGTAAGTAAAGCAATTCCTCCCTTACTTGGAGGGTGTGTGGAATGATCTCTGTTAATAATCACAGAGACAAAAGCAATGTGTGCGAAATGGCACCTACCTAGGTCCGCTCTTCTAGTGGTGCAAAAGAGACGAACAGCAGCGTAAGCCGCACAAAGCTCCTACCTGCGTTCGCTCCACTAGTGTGCGAGGACACGAACCACTAGATATGGCACCTGCCTAGGTCCGCTCTTCTAGTGGTGCAAAAGAGACGAACAGCAGCGTAAGCCGCACAAAGCTCCTACCTCTGTTCGCTCCCCTAGTGTGCGAGGATACGAACAACTGCCAGACGCAGTATAAGGAACGTTACCCTAGCGGCAACGTCCACCTACGAGTAGAATCACAAGGCCCAGCCAGACCATGTGCCTCAGGCACCTGCCTATGTCCGCTCCCCTAAGAGGTAAGGATACGGACAGCAGCCGAAGCTGTAAGGTATAAGAACGCTACCCTGCCGGTAGCGCTCACCTAGCATAGACAGAGGAATGCCTAGAGGAACGCGCACAGAGCGTCTACTCATATGCATGAACCAAGAGGACTGAGCACCATGCGGCGTGTGTCAGGGTCTTATATAGACTCTGTGCCTCATCAAAGATGGAGGACACCAGAGCCAATCCGCTGCCAGAACGACAGGAGTGACGTCATGCTGGCCTATCACCGAGCAAGACGTCACAAGCACATGACCAACGACCAATCGGCATAGAAGGTGTCAGAGACATGTGACCTCGTGTCAGCGATGATGTCACCCGCACATGTGCAATGGCTCCAAGATTGGACTTAGTCTCCGGCGCTCGCACATGTGCAGTAGCAAGAAATCTGGACTTAGTCTCCAGCGCTCGCACATGTGCAGTAGCAAGAAATCTGGACTTAGTCGCCAGCGCTCGCACATGTGCAGTAGCAAGAAATCTGGACTTAGTCTCCAGCGCTCGCACATGTGCAGTAGCAAGAAATCTGGACATAGTCTCCAGTGCTCACAGCAACCGTAACAGTACCTCCCCCTCAAGGGCCCCCCTCCCGGCGACGCAGGTAATCGGCAACTAAGTCGGGAGCATGGACAGCCTCCTCAGGCTCCCAAGAGCGATGTTCCGGGCCATAGCCCTCCCAATCTATCAAGAAGAACCTGCGCCCTCTAACCATCTTAGAACCAACTATGGCTCGTACCTCATAGCTAGAGCGAGAGGAATCAGAGGCAGGAGAGTGCACTTCACGAGCGTGAGGTAAAATAGCCGGCTTTAGCAGTGAGACATGGAATTTGTCATGAATCCTAAGATGGACAGGTAACTTCAATTGATAGACTACAGGATTTACCTGTCGAAGAACCTCATAAGGACCCAGGAAGCGAGGAGCAAATTTGACAGAGCTCACTCTAAGTCTCACGTGTTTTGCAGAGAGCCACACAAAGTCCCCTGGAGAAAAGACAGGAGCCGGGCGACGAAACCGATCGGACACCGTCTTCATACGGTCCTTAGCTGCTTGGATCGACTCTTGAGTCCGATCCCAAACCTCTCTGGCATTAGTTGCCCAGTCGGCCACAAGAGGAGGAGGTGCAGCAGCGGGAAACGGTACCGGTACCCTAGGGTGTTGCCCATTATTGAGTACGAACGGTGTCTGCCCAGTGGCCTCAGCCAGCGAATTGTTAAGGGCAAATTCTGCCCAGGGTAGGAGGGAGGACCAGTTATCGTGGTTCTCAGCAACAAAGTGTCGAAGGTATATAATCATAGATTGATTGGTACGTTCAACCAAACCATTAGTCTCCGGATGGTATGCCGAAGAGAGATTCAACTCAATTTGCAGAAGGCTACAAAGATCTCGCCAGAAACGGGAAGTAAATTGCGGGCCTCTATCACAAATGATACGATCTGGCATCCCGTGAAGCCTAAAGACATGCTTGAGGAATAGTTTGGCTAGTACCCTGGAAGATGGGATTCTCGATAACGGTACGAGATGAACCATCCGGGAGAAATGGTCCGTAATGACCCACACAAATCTATGTCCCTGTGAACATGGAAGATCACCCACAAAGTCCATGCCTACCACCTCCCATGGTCTATCTGGCACTGGTAAAGGATGCAAGAGCCCAGCCGGTCTCTGCCGTAATGGACGGTTGCGAGCACACGAGTAGCAGGAACCGACATATCTCTTGACGTGGCTGGCTAAGTGTGGCCACCAATACCATTTCTCCAGTAACTCTCGTGTCCGCCTAATACCAAAATGCCCACCCACCTTTGAGGTGTGGGCCCATGACAGTATATCATTCTGTCGATCAGGCGGAACAAAGGTCTTGCCCGGTGGGATTTGGTCTAACGTCACAGGGGAGAGCGTATGAAAAACCCTGGAGGGAAGGATAAGACGAGGTTCGTCAATCTCTTCCTGGGTAGAAAGCATAGAGCGAGACAGGGCGTCTGCCTTGTTATTCTTACTCCCAGACAAATAGTTGATGGAGAAGTGAAAGCGGGAGAAAAACAAGGACCAGCGGGCTTGGCGAGGATTCAGACGCTGAGCGGTTTGTAAGTACGTCAGATTCTTATGGTCTGTATAGACCTGGAAAGGATGTTTCGCTCCTTCCAGCAAGTGACGCCACTCCTCCAAGGCTAATCTCAAGGCGAGCAGTTCCCTATCCCCAATGGTATAGTTTCTCTCTGCCGGTGAAAAGGTTTTAGCAAAGAAGAAACACGGCCTTTTTCTACCTGCACCGTTCTTTTGATACAAGACCGCACCAGCACCCACTGAAGAGGCATCAACCTCTAAGAGGAAGGGCTTATTCTCATCGGGTCTTTGAAGAACGGGAGCAGTTGAAAAGTGTCTTTTTACTGCCTCAAAAGCCTGAGATGTCTCAGTAGACCAGGCTTTGGGATTAGCACCTTTCTTAGTCAAGGCCACCAAAGGGGCCACCAAAGTAGAAAAATGGGGTATGAACTGCCTGTAATAATTTATGAATCCTAAGAAGCGTTGCACCGCCTTCAAGGAATGAGGTTCGGACCATTGCAGGACAGCAGAGAGCTTCGCAGGATCCATAGCCAGACCCTCTTGTGAGATAATGTAACCCAAAAAAGGCAATGAGGACTGCTCGAATACACATTTCTCGAGTTTAGCAAACAATGAGTGCTCCCTTAAACGGGAAAGGACACGAACGACATCCTGACGATGAGTCTCCAGATCAGGAGAAAAAATCAGGATGTCGTCCAGATACACCACTACTGAGGATAACAGTAAATCCCTGAACACATCGTTTACGAAGTCCTGAAATACTGCGGGTGCATTACATAACCCAAAAGGCATGACGAGGTATTCATAGTGACCGTCTCGGGTGTTAAAAGCGGTCTTCCATTCGTCACCCTTTCGAATTCGTACCAAGTTATACGCACCCCGCAGATCCAACTTCGTAAAAACTTGAGCTCCTCTCAGTCTGTCAAAGAGCTCCGAAATTAAAGGTAATGGGTATTTGTTCTTTATTGTGATTGCGTTGAGACCCCTGTAATCTATGCAGGGACGCAAATCACCCTCTTTCTTCCGAACAAAGAAAAACCCAGCTCCCGCGGGAGAGACAGACTTACGAATGAACCCCTTCTCTAAACTCTCTCTTATATAGGTCGACATGGCCTCCGACTCAGGTATCGACAGGGGGTAAACCCTGCCTTTAGGTGGAACCGAACCTGGGATAAGGTCTATGGCACAGTCATACGGCCTATGGGGTGGAAGAACCTCAGCACCCTGTTTGGAGAACACGTCAGCGAAATCCAAATAGGGTGTAGGTATGGGAGAGAGATCAGTTGATGCAACCGCAACGACCTTAGGTGGTAAGGGAAGACATCGGGACTGACATTTCGAACCCCAACTAATAATGCTGTCAGACTCCCAGTCAATGTGAGGAGCATGAGTCCGAAGCCATGGAAGACCCAGAAGGACGTCGTCTATACCCTCAGGCAAAACAAGAAAAGAAATCTCCTCTATGTGACCCTGAGACAGGGAAAGGCGCAAGGGAACTGTCCTCAATGTAATGGAGTCAGACAACATAGTTCCATTAACAACACGGACAGGAATAGGCGCCTCTAACATGATAGAGGGAATATTGTGTCTGTGAGGCAAACCCTGGGATATGAAGATGAATTATGACTTCCAGTCATAATCGCTCTCATCACTCCATGGCAGTGCCCCCTCCCTTCTTGTTCTCAGATGTCCAGCATCTGTGAAGGTGTCACATCCTAGCAACACGTCCCATGGCCATCTCCTGTGATATGGAGATTAGGTGATGTGGGAACAATGGACACAGGATGACTCCCTGCCGTGACCCTGTAGTAGGGGCTGCTATCTAGTTAGCAAGCTTGGAAGTATCCAGACAGGATGACTCCAGTAAAAAATGGTTCATATCTCGCAAGCCATATTTCCGATAAATATGGCAACCATAAAAATGGTGTCTCCGCATGCGGACGATGCTGGCACACCCTTTTTATGGGAGCAGGACCTGGGGAAATACCCCAGGCGTGATATCAGCCAATGGGGAACTAGTAGACAAGTCATGAGTCCTCTCGTTCTGTAGCTAAATTCATAGCTGTCACAATGAGAGCGTCGGCGTCCGCCTACGACGCTCCCAGGCCAAGTTATGGCCATATTCCATGTTGTGGATTTTGTCCATAACTCCAGCCAGGGGTGGAGCAGTGCTCCCTCTGAGGTCACTAAGGTAGGAGGGGACCTGGATTTGCCCAGGTTGATAACCCTACTTCGGCCATTTTCCAGTGTTCTTTTGCTCGGGGGCCTGGTTGGGAAAGACCTGTGAGGGAGTTCCTGGAAACCTGGTCTACAGCGCCCCCCTGTGGCCAGACGCACAAGGTAACTGCTGGAACTGTGTATGCCTGTTTGTAACCCATGCTTTGATTGTAACTGTACTCTGACATATGTATATTCTGTAGATTCCCTATTGTATATATTGTAGTTTCTAGTGTGCTTTAGGCTGATTAAATTATATAATTAATCTTGGGCTGTTCTGTTATCTCGATCTTGAATCCCACGTCTGTGTGTTCGGCTAATAGTTACCGTGAAGCGGTTGGTGGCAGCGAGTTGTGCCAAGGATTATTGTGGGGAGGCCAGTGAGATTCGGGGAGGTTTTATATATTCCGCCCGCGGAGGTCGGGGGAATATATACCCTACTCTCACCGGGGACCCTTCAATAATCGGCATAAGTAGTATAGCGGCCTCCTTGCTTATTGTCGGGCAATTCCATAATTGGCCTGACTATAAGAGGGGCGCTAGAGAGCGCGTCACGTGCTCTGTCTGTCGGTCGGGAGGTATAAAGGAGGGGTGACCCCCACTTGTTACCCCCCGATTGTGACGTACTGGTAGCCAGCGCGGGGGATTTCTGAGTGACCCCCCCCGGTGGTTCGTGACAGTGTCCCTTTACAAATCCTGAGGACACAAAAATCCCGTCAGCTCCGGAATCCACAAAAGCCATAATAGGCCATGTATTCTCAGATAACGAGAGCTGACCTGGGATACAACACTTAGAGGGTGCAGAAGACGTCTCTAGTAACCCCCCTCTAATGGTTACTAGGCCAGGGAGTTTCCCTGACGACTAGGACACTTGTTGGCATAGTGCCCAGCCTGACGACATACGTAACATATAGGAGGACCAGACTTGCGTAGTCTGGAGAACGTATGACCTAACTCCATAGGAGTGGGAGATGTTTCAGATGCTGAGGAAGATGGTAGTGGACCCTCAACAACTGGAATAGCCCGATGCTTAGGGCGTGAGGAAGAGACCTCGAGTCTACGTTCCTTATGGCGTACATCGATCCTCGTTGCTACTGTGATCAAGTCCTCCAGAGAAGCAGGGACCTCACGAGTAGCAAGGGCATCCTTGACATAGCCTGCCAACCCTCTCCAGAAGATAGGAATCAACACCTTCTCTGGCCAATCTAGTTCTGCCACCAGAGTTCTAAAAGCAATGGCATAAGAACTAGTGGATAACGAACCCTGAGATAGATCTAACAGTCTCAGGGCCGCATCATGGGTAACCTGCGGACCCATGAATACCGCCTTAAGAGCATCAAGAAAGTCTTGATGTCTCAGAGTAACCACATCAGAGCGCTCCCATAGGGGAGTCGCCCATTCTAAGGCTTTGTCCTGAAGTAAGGAGATGATAAAGCCTACTCTGGACCTCTCCGTAGAGAAGCGAGAAGAGTTGACCTCTAGGTGTATCTGACACTGACTAATGAAACCACGACATGATCTGGCATCGCCAGAATATCTGTTTGGCAGAGCAAGTCGAGGATCATGTGCAGATGTCACCATGGTCTGAGGTTTATCCTCTATACTCTTGAGCCGTGACTCAAGTACTTGTATGTAACGGTGTAACTTCTGATATTCTGCCATAACTGCCAGACCCTTGGCTCAGTCCTAATGTTACGGGGAGCTGTCTGATAATAACTGAAAGGAGTATCAGACAGTCAGGGTCCACCGTGCAAAGACTTTGCTGCAGACTATGGCAGAGTGCAATACCTCTGTTAACTCACAGAAGGATATAATAAGTAGGTAAAGCAATTCCTCCCTTACTTGGAGGGTGTGTGGAATGATCTCTGTTAATAATCACAGAGACAAAAGCAATGTGTGCGAAATGGCACCTACCTAGGTCCGCTCTTCTAGTGGTGCAAAAGAGACGAACAGCAGCGTAAGCCGCACAAAGCTCCTACCTGCGTTCGCTCCACTAGTGTGCGAGGACACGAACCACTAGATATGGCACCTGCCTAGGTCCGCTCTTCTAGTGGTGCAAAAGAGACGAACAGCAGCATAAGCCGCACAAAGCTCCTACCTCTGTTCGCTCCCCTAGTGTGCGAGGATACGAACAACTGCCAGACGCAGTATAAGGAACGTTACCCTAGCGGCAACGTCCACCTACGAGTAGAATCACAAGGCCCAGCCAGACCATGTGCCTCAGGCACCTGCCTATGTCCGCTCCCCTAAGAGGTAAGGATACGGACAGCAGCCGAAGCTGTAAGGTATAAGAACGCTACCCTGCCGGTAGCGCTCACCTAGCATAGACAGAGGAATGCCTAGAGGAACGCGCACAGAGCGTCTACTCATATGCATGAACCAAGAGGACTGAGCACCATGCGGCGTGTGTCAGGGTCTTATATAGACTCTGTGCCTCATCCAAGATGGAGGACACCAGAGCCAATCCGCTGCCAGAACGACAGGAGTGACGTCATGCTGGCCTATCACCGAGCAAGACGTCACAAGCACATGACCAACGACCAATCGGCATAGAAGGTGTCAGAGACATGTGACCTCGTGTCAGCGATGATGTCACCCGCACATGTGCAATGGCTCCAAGATTGGACTTAGTCTCCAGCGCTCGCACATGTGCAGTAGCAAGAAATCTGGACTTAGTCTCCAGCGCTCGCACATGTGCAGTAGCAAGAAATCTGGACTTAGTCTCCAGCGCTCGCACATGTGCAGTAGCAAGAAATCTGGACATAGTCTCCAGTGCTCACAGCAACCGTAACAGACGGTTAGGCAGGGATTAGCAATATGCACCCAGAACTGCTCGTGGTTCTGGGTGCATATTGTACCTGACAGGTTCACTTTGAGCCTATCTATCTATTTATTTATCGATCTATGCTGAGGGACATAACTATAGACAGTGCAGTTTTTTCAGGGCCTGAGGTCCTCAGTGCGCCAAAAAGTCCCTCTGCGTCACATGAGGACACCATCATAATAAATTATGTTGGTTGAGGCCTATAACAGATTTTGTATTGGGATCTCTGCCTTGCTGTGACAAAAATCAGATCTCTAGGTATTGACCTTATTGTTAGTCTTTAGCATACTGTGTAAATACAAAGCAGCCAATTTGAAAAGGAAGAGCAGCAGGGACTAGGGACTGATCAGGGAACTGAACCAATGATGAAACAGTAGACGTGTCCTAGACTACCTTAAAATCTTTGTTGACATTGTATATAAAAAATAGTCACAGACCAAAGCTGTGTCCTAATTAGAGATGAGAGAGTACCATAATATTTGTAATCGCTAGACTTGTAACGATTACTTTGTAATACTCGCATATTCATTCTGAATAGCGAGTACAATACAAGTCAATGGGAAATGCGAGTAATTTTCTTCTGGACCCAACAAAGAGCTCTGGGGGCTTGAGGAAAAAGCTCAAATGGATGGGAAAGTGATGAAACTGAATGTGGAGAGCCTGGAGAATATTACTGCATGCATTTCTGGAATAAAAACAAAAAGCCAGCACCAAATGTGCACTTCAGCACTAAACATTCCAAACTGTACTTATTATAAAAATTTTGAGATTTTTGGCAAAAAATTGCAATTTCTTGAGCTGCCTCGCCACGTCACGGCAAATCTCATTTGAGGCAGTCCTACACTAAAATATTTTTCTAAAATGTGCCATACGGCCTCACATATGAATAGTAGAACTGCTCTCAGCAGCACTCACCTGGTCTATTTCAATCCCGTACCCATGACTGAGTCATGGCTGTGGGCGGGACAGGTCCAAGCAAATGCTGCATGAAGTAAATAGCCTGTGGACAAAGCCTGATGACTTAATGTGAACAGTCACCAACCGCCAAAATCTAGACAGATGGAATACATCCCAAATTGGGGTGCATAGCAAGGTGGAGGTCAACCACCGACCAATTCAATGAAGAAAAAAAACAAAAAGCCAGCACCAAATGTGCACTTCAGCACTAAACATTCCAAACTGTACTTATTATAAAAATTTTGAGATTTTTGGCAAAAAATTGCAATTTCTTGAGCTGCCTCGCCACGTCACGGCAAATCTCATTTGAGGCAGTCCTACACTAAAATATTTTTATAAAATGTGCCATACGGCCTCACATATGAATAGTAGAACTGCTCTCAGCAGCACTCACCTGGTCTATTTCAATCCCGTACCCATGACTGAGTCATGGCTGTGGGCGGGACAGGTCCAAGCAAATGCTGCATGAAGTAAATAGCCTGTGGACAAAGCCTGATGACTTAATGTGAACAGTCACCAACCGCCAAAATCTAGACAGATGGAATACATCCCAAATTGGGGTGCATAGCAAGGTGGAGGTCAACCACCGACCAATTCAATGAAGAAAAAAAACAAAAAGCCAGCACCAAATGTGCACTTCAGCACTAAACATTCCAAACTGTACTTATTATAAAAATTTTGAGATTTTTGGCAAAAAATTGCAATTTCTTGAGCTGCCTCGCCACGTCACGGCAAATCTCATTTGAGGCAGTCCTACACTAAAATATTTTTATAAAATGTGCCATACGGCCTCACATATGAATAGTAGAACTGCTCTCAGCAGCACTCACCTGGTCTATTTCAATCCCGTACCCATGACTGAGTCATGGCTGTGGGCGGGACAGGTCCAAGCAAATGCTGCATGAAGTAAATAGCCTGTGGACAAAGCCTGATGACTTAATGTGAACAGTCACCAACCGCCAAAATCTAGACAGATGGAATACATCCCAAATTGGGGTGCATAGCAAGGTGGAGGTCAACCACCGACCAATTCAATGAAGAAAAAAAACAAAAAGCCAGCACCAAATGTGCACTTCAGCACTAAACATTCCAAACTGTACTTATTATAAAAATTTTGAGATTTTTGGCAAAAAATTGCAATTTCTTGAGCTGCCTCGCCACGTCACGGCAAATCTCATTTGAGGCAGTCCTACACTAAAATATTTTTATAAAATGTGCCATACGGCCTCACATATGAATAGTAGAACTGCTCTCAGCAGCACTCACCTGGTCTATTTCAATCCCGTACCCATGACTGAGTCATGGCTGTGGGCGGGACAGGTCCAAGCAAATGCTGCATGAAGTAAATAGCCTGTGGACAAAGCCTGATGACTTAATGTGAACAGTCACCAACCGCCAAAATCTAGACAGATGGAATACATCCCAAATTGGGGTGCATAGCAAGGTGGAGGTCAACCACCGACCAATTCAATGAAGAAAAAAAACAAAAAGCCAGCACCAAATGTGCACTTCAGCACTAAACATTCCAAACTGTACTTATTATAAAAATTTTGAGATTTTTGGCAAAAAATTGCAATTTCTTGAGCTGCCTCGCCACGTCACGGCAAATCTCATTTGAGGCAGTCCTACACTAAAATATTTTTATAAAATGTGCCATACGGCCTCACATATGAATAGTAGAACTGCTCTCAGCAGCACTCACCTGGTCTATTTCAATCCCGTACCCATGACTGAGTCATGGCTGTGGGCGGGACAGGTCCAAGCAAATGCTGCATGAAGTAAATAGCCTGTGGACAAAGCCTGATGACTTAATGTGAACAGTCACCAACCGCCAAAATCTAGACAGATGGAATACATCCCAAATTGGGGTGCATAGCAAGGTGGAGGTCAACCACCGACCAATTCAATGAAGAAAAAAAACAAAAAGCCAGCACCAAATGTGCACTTCAGCACTAAACATTCCAAACTGTACTTATTATAAAAATTTTGAGATTTTTGGCAAAAAATTGCAAGTTCTTGAGCTGCCTCGCCACGTCACGGCAAATCTCATTTGAGGCAGTCCTACACTAAAATATTTTTATAAAATGTGCCATACGGCCTCACATATGAATAGTAGAACTGCTCTCAGCAGCACTCACCTGGTCTATTTCAATCCCGTACCCATGACTGAGTCATGGCTGTGGGCGGGACAGGTCCAAGCAAATGCTGCATGAAGTAAATAGCCTGTGGACAAAGCCTGATGACTTAATGTGAACAGTCACCAACCGCCAAAATCTAGACAGATGGAATACATCCCAAATTGGGGTGCATAGCAAGGTGGAGGTCAACCACCGACCAATTCAATGAAGAAAAAAAACAAAAAGCCAGCACCAAATGTGCACTTCAGCACTAAACATTCCAAACTGTACTTATTATAAAAATTTTGAGATTTTTGGCAAAAAATTGCAATTTCTTGAGCTGCCTCGCCACGTCACGGCAAATCTCATTTGAGGCAGTCCTACACTAAAATATTTTTATAAAATGTGCCATACGGCCTCACATATGAATAGTAGAACTGCTCTCAGCAGCACTCACCTGGTCTATTTCAATCCCGTACCCATGACTGAGTCATGGCTGTGGGCGGGACAGGTCCAAGCAAATGCTGCATGAAGTAAATAGCCTGTGGACAAAGCCTGATGACTTAATGTGAACAGTCACCAACCGCCAAAATCTAGACAGATGGAATACATCCCAAATTGGGGTGCATAGCAAGGTGGAGGTCAACCACCGACCAATTCAATGAAGAAAAAAAACAAAAAGCCAGCACCAAATGTGCACTTCAGCACTAAACATTCCAAACTGTACTTATTATAAAAATTTTGAGATTTTTGGCAAAAAATTGCAATTTCTTGAGCTGCCTCGCCACGTCACGGCAAATCTCATTTGAGGCAGTCCTACACTAAAATATTTTTATAAAATGTGCCATACGGCCTCACATATGAATAGTAGAACTGCTCTCAGCAGCACTCACCTGGTCTATTTCAATCCCGTACCCATGACTGAGTCATGGCTGTGGGCGGGACAGGTCCAAGCAAATGCTGCATGAAGTAAATAGCCTGTGGAGAAAGCCTGATGACTTAATGTGAACAGTCACCAACCGCCAAAATCTAGACAGATGGAATACATCCCAAATTGGGGTGCATAGCAAGGTGGAGGTCAACCACCGACCAATTCAATGAAGAAAAAAAACAAAAAGCCAGCACCAAATGTGCACTTCAGCACTAAACATTCCAAACTGTACTTATTATAAAAATTTTGAGATTTTTGGCAAAAAATTGCAATTTCTTGAGCTGCCTCGCCACGTCACGGCAAATCTCATTTGAGGCAGTCCTACACTAAAATATTTTTATAAAATGTGCCATACGGCCTCACATATGAATAGTAGAACTGCTCTCAGCAGCACTCACCTGGTCTATTTCAATCCCGTACCCATGACTGAGTCATGGCTGTGGGCGGGACAGGTCCAAGCAAATGCTGCATGAAGTAAATAGCCTGTGGACAAAGCCTGATGACTTAATGTGAACAGTCACCAACCGCCAAAATCTAGACAGATGGAATACATCCCAAATTGGGGTGCATAGCAAGGTGGAGGTCAACCACCGACCAATTCAATGAAGAAAAAAAACAAAAAGCCAGCACCAAATGTGCACTTCAGCACTAAACATTCCAAACTGTACTTATTATAAAAATTTTGAGATTTTTGGCAAAAAATTGCAATTTCTTGAGCTGCCTCGCCACGTCACGGCAAATCTCATTTGAGGCAGTCCTACACTAAAATATTTTTATAAAATGTGCCATACGGCCTCACATATGAATAGTAGAACTGCTCTCAGCAGCACTCACCTGGTCTATTTCAATCCCGTACCCATGACTGAGTCATGGCTGTGGGCGGGACAGGTCCAAGCAAATGCTGCATGAAGTAAATAGCCTGTGGACAAAGCCTGATGACTTAATGTGAACAGTCACCAACCGCCATAATCTAGACAGATGGAATACATCCCAAATTGGGGTGCATAGCAAGGTGGAGGTCAACCACCGACCAATTCAATGAAGAAAAAAAACAAAAAGCCAGCACCAAATGTGCACTTCAGCACTAAACATTCCAAACTGTACTTATTATAAAAATTTTGAGATTTTTGGCAAAAAATTGCAATTTCTTGAGCTGCCTCGCCACGTCACGGCAAATCTCATTTGAGGCAGTCCTACACTAAAATATTTTTATAAAATGTGCCATACGGCCTCACATATGAATAGTAGAACTGCTCTCAGCAGCACTCACCTGGTCTATTTCAATCCCGTACCCATGACTGAGTCATGGCTGTGGGCGGGACAGGTCCAAGCAAATGCTGCATGAAGTAAATAGCCTGTGGACAAAGCCTGATGACTTAATGTGAACAGTCACCAACCGCCAAAATCTAGACAGATGGAATACATCCCAAATTGGGGTGCATAGCAAGGTGGAGGTCAACCACCGACCAATTCAATGAAGAAAAAAAACAAAAAGCCAGCACCAAATGTGCACTTCAGCACTAAACATTCCAAACTGTACTTATTATAAAAATTTTGAGATTTTTGGCAAAAAATTGCAATTTCTTGAGCTGCCTCGCCACGTCACGGCAAATCTCATTTGAGGCAGTCCTACACTAAAATATTTTTATAAAATGTGCCATACGGCCTCACATATGAATAGTAGAACTGCTCTCAGCAGCACTCACCTGGTCTATTTCAATCCCGTACCCATGACTGAGTCATGGCTGTGGGCGGGACAGGTCCAAGCAAATGCTGCATGAAGTAAATAGCCTGTGGACAAAGCCTGATGACTTAATGTGAACAGTCACCAACCGCCAAAATCTAGACAGATGGAATACATCCCAAATTGGGGTGCATAGCAAGGTGGAGGTCAACCACCGACCAATTCAATGAAGAAAAAAAACAAAAAGCCAGCACCAAATGTGCACTTCAGCACTAAACATTCCAAACTGTACTTATTATAAAAATTTTGAGATTTTTGGCAAAAAATTGCAATTTCTTGAGCTGCCTCGCCACGTCACGGCAAATCTCATTTGAGGCAGTCCTACACTAAAATATTTTTATAAAATGTGCCATACGGCCTCACATATGAATAGTAGAACTGCTCTCAGCAGCACTCACCTGGTCTATTTCAATCCCGTACCCATGACTGAGTCATGGCTGTGGGCGGGACAGGTCCAAGCAAATGCTGCATGAAGTAAATAGCCTGTGGACAAAGCCTGATGACTTAATGTGAACAGTCACCAACCGCCAAAATCTAGACAGATGGAATACATCCCAAATTGGGGTGCATAGCAAGGTGGAGGTCAACCACCGACCAATTCAATGAAGAAAAAAAACAAAAAGCCAGCACCAAATGTGCACTTCAGCACTAAACATTCCAAACTGTACTTATTATAAAAATTTTGAGATTTTTGGCAAAAAATTGCAATTTCTTGAGCTGCCTCGCCACGTCACGGCAAATCTCATTTGAGGCAGTCCTACACTAAAATATTTTTATAAAATGTGCCATACGGCCTCACATATGAATAGTAGAACTGCTCTCAGCAGCACTCACCTGGTCTATTTCAATCCCGTACCCATGACTGAGTCATGGCTGTGGGCGGGACAGGTCCAAGCAAATGCTGCATGAAGTAAATAGCCTGTGGACAAAGCCTGATGACTTAATGTGAACAGTCACCAACCGCCAAAATCTAGACAGATGGAATACATCCCAAATTGGGGTGCATAGAAAGGTGGAGGTCAACCACCGACCAATTCAATGAAGAAAAAAAACAAAAAGCCAGCACCAAATGTGCACTTCAGCACTAAACATTCCAAACTGTACTTATTATAAAAATTTTGAGATTTTTGGCAAAAAATTGCAATTTCTTGAGCTGCCTCGCCACGTCACGGCAAATCTCATTTGAGGCAGTCCTACACTAAAATATTTTTATAAAATGTGCCATACGGCCTCACATATGAATAGTAGAACTGCTCTCAGCAGCACTCACCTGGTCTATTTCAATCCCGTACCCATGACTGAGTCATGGCTGTGGGCGGGACAGGTCCAAGCAAATGCTGCATGAAGTAAATAGCCTGTGGACAAAGCCTGATGACTTAATGTGAACAGTCACCAACCGCCAAAATCTAGACAGATGGAATACATCCCAAATTGGGGTGCATAGCAAGGTGGAGGTCAACCACCGACCAATTCAATGAAGAAAAAAAACAAAAAGCCAGCACCAAATGTGCACTTCAGCACTAAACATTCCAAACTGTACTTATTATAAAAATTTTGAGATTTTTGGCAAAAAATTGCAATTTCTTGAGCTGCCTCGCCACGTCACGGCAAATCTCATTTGAGGCAGTCCTACACTAAAATATTTTTATAAAATGTGCCATACGGCCTCACATATGAATAGTAGAACTGCTCTCAGCAGCACTCACCTGGTCTATTTCAATCCCGTACCCATGACTGAGTCATGGCTGTGGGCGGGACAGGTCCAAGCAAATGCTGCATGAAGTAAATAGCCTGTGGACAAAGCCTGATGACTTAATGTGAACAGTCACCAACCGCCAAAATCTAGACAGATGGAATACATCCCAAATTGGGGTGCATAGCAAGGTGGAGGTCAACCACCGACCAATTCAATGAAGAAAAAAAACAAAAAGCCAGCACCAAATGTGCACTTCAGCACTAAACATTCCAAACTGTACTTATTATAAAAATTTTGAGATTTTTGGCAAAAAATTGCAATTTCTTGAGCTGCCTCGCCACGTCACGGCAAATCTCATTTGAGGCAGTCCTACACTAAAATATTTTTATAAAATGTGCCATACGGCCTCACATATGAATAGTAGAACTGCTCTCAGCAGCACTCACCTGGTCTATTTCAATCCCGTACCCATGACTGAGTCATGGCTGTGGGCGGGACAGGTCCAAGCAAATGCTGCATGAAGTAAATAGCCTGTGGACAAAGCCTGATGACTTAATGTGAACAGTCACCAACCGCCAAAATCTAGACAGATGGAATACATCCCAAATTGGGGTGCATAGCAAGGTGGAGGTCAACCACCGACCAATTCAATGAAGAAAAAAAACAAAAAGCCAGCACCAAATGTGCACTTCAGCACTAAACATTCCAAACTGTACTTATTATAAAAATTTTGAGATTTTTGGCAAAAAATTGCAATTTCTTGAGCTGCCTCGCCACGTCACGGCAAATCTCATTTGAGGCAGTCCTACACTAAAATATTTTTATAAAATGTGCCATACGGCCTCACATATGAATAGTAGAACTGCTCTCAGCAGCACTCACCTGGTCTATTTCAATCCCGTACCCATGACTGAGTCATGGCTGTGGGCAGGACAGGTCCAAGCAAATGCTGCATGAAGTAAATAGCCTGTGGACAAAGCCTGATGACTTAATGTGAACAGTCACCAACCGCCAAAATCTAGACAGATGGAATACATCCCAAATTGGGGTGCATAGCAAGGTGGAGGTCAACCACCGACCAATTCAATGAAGAAAAAAAAACAAAAAGCCAGCACCAAATGTGCACTTCAGCACTAAACATTCCAAACTGTACTTATTATAAAAATTTTGAGATTTTTGGCAAAAAATTGCAATTTCTTGAGCTGCCTCGCCACGTCACGGCAAATCTCATTTGAGGCAGTCCTACACTAAAATATTTTTATAAAATGTGCCATACGGCCTCACATATGAATAGTAGAACTGCTCTCAGCAGCACTCACCTGGTCTATTTCAATCCCGTACCCATGACTGAGTCATGGCTGTGGGCGGGACAGGTCCAAGCAAATGCTGCATGAAGTAAATAGCCTGTGGACAAAGCCTGATGACTTAATGTGAACAGTCACCAACCGCCAAAATCTAGACAGATGGAATACATCCCAAATTGGGGTGCATAGCAAGGTGGAGGTCAACCACCGACCAATTCAATGAAGAAAAAAAACAAAAAGCCAGCACCAAATGTGCACTTCAGCACTAAACATTCCAAACTGTACTTATTATAAAAATTTTGAGATTTTTGGCAAAAAATTGCAATTTCTTGAGCTGCCTCGCCACGTCACGGCAAATCTCATTTGAGGCAGTCCTACACTAAAATATTTTTATAAAATGTGCCATACGGCCTCACATATGAATAGTAGAACTGCTCTCAGCAGCACTCACCTGGTCTATTTCAATCCCGTACCCATGACTGAGTCATGGCTGTGGGCGGGACAGGTCCAAGCAAATGCTGCATGAAGTAAATAGCCTGTGGACA